>NC_142020.1:2707500-2907500 GCF_049901735.1 Notechis scutatus
GAGTTCAAGAGCTGTTCTTCACCCTTTCCTTGACTGAGCAGGAAACTCTGCCAGTGTGGCATTTCCTTCCCCCAAAGTTAATCCTCAGGAACATTTCATTAGCATGAATTGGCATTGTGCTGCTTTGATTCCACTCCCTGCTGGTTGCCTGACTGAGCATCTGCCATGATTGGGTGGCAAAGGATAAGAGGTTTTTATAACTAGCTGTCACTGCACACTGTCAGCTTAACCAGGGAAACACTGCTTAACAAAGGTGCGTTGAAGAGCAAGCTCAGAGACAAGATGAAGCCATGTTGGTGGAACGGAGTTGACTGGCTGCTGCAGCCTGAGTGTGGTCTGTGTTGCTGTGCAAGGGGAGGGAGGTTTTTGTGCCAGCTTAACAATGCAGGTATTCAGTTGGTGACCCTTGGATTGACCTTGGCACACAGCCCCAGTGGATTGCCTATTAGGATAGCGTGACCTGTATTACTACTTTAAGATGCTTCTTTGCTTAGAACAGAGAATAATAGGGTTGGAAGGGACCTTGGAGGTCTTCTAGTCCAACCCTTTGCTTGAGCAGGAGATCCTATACCATTTCAGACAAATTATTGTCCAGTCTCTTTTTGAAAGCCTCCAGTGATGGAGCCCCCACAACTTTTGAAGGCAAGTTGTTCCATTGGTTGATTGCTCTCACTGTCTGGAAATTTTTCCTTAGTTCTTGGTTGCTTCTCTCCTTGGTTAGTTTCCATCCATTGTTTCTCGTCTTTCCTTTTGGTCCTTTGGAAAATAGTTTGATCCCCTTGTCTTATAGGAGCCCCTCAAACACTTGCCTAGCCTGTCCCTTAAGTGAGACCGAACAGGCTCCTGCAGAAAGAAGTTGGCCAAGGGAGGTTGTTGAGGTTCTCTCCTATGGCTTAGAAGGTGGTATGTGGGTTTGAATGGGGTGGACCTGACTCCAGCTAAGTGGTGGTAGGTCTTTGGGCCACCACCTAGATCTGGGCCTCAGATGGAGTCACCCTTCCCCATTTAAGAGTGGTGTACATTTCTCGAAGAGCAGGTGGCAGATGTGGCCTTTGCACAGCTCCATTTGATGTGCCAGTTGCATCCTTTCCCCTAGATTAGAAGGCCGTTCAGACAGTCACCAATGTCCTCAGATCTCAATTACCATAATGTGCTCTACATGGACTACTAGTGAAAGCCATTAGAAAGCTTCAACTGGTCCAGAATGCAGCAGTGCAGGCAGTGATGGACAGGCCTTGACGTGTTGTCGATTTGACACCTCTGCTTTGCAAGTTGTGCTTGCTATGTTTAATGCTTCCAGGGACAATTCAAAGCTGAGCCCTAAATGGCATTGTGTCTGGTTACTTGAAAAATTGTATATTTCTGTGGCATCGGCCTAGCCGCTGTGATCTGACAGGGTTAGTGTGCTCTGGCTCACCTTTGGCTAAAGTTGGTATATTGTTGTCCTGATTCATCATCTGGTTCTCTGTTTCTACCGATTTTCTTGTTTTATTGTGATCCATGCCAGTGGTTGCCAACCAGTGGGCCGGGGACCACTGGTGGTCCGCGAGAAGATTTTGGTGATCCGCAGAGAAATGTCACCCCCAAAGCACCCCCCAAAGCAATTAATCCAGGCTGTGTGGGAACACAAGGCTTGCGTCGCTTGCATTGCGAACAACACGAGGTAGTGAGGGGAGGGGGGAAAGGGTGGAAGCGGGAAGCTTGCCCCACTTGCCCCACATGCCTGGCCTGGCTACCGGGCTGCTTCTTTCTGCTTCTTTCTTCTTCTGCTTTTGGCTGCATGCAAGGAAAGCAGCAAAGTCTTTCTTTCTCTCCCCAAACTCCGCCAGAAATGAGTCTTTGGGACCCTGCAAGGCCTCTTGCTCCAAGAGGCTTACAAAGACTCGTTTCTGGCGGAGTTTGGGGAGAGAAAGAAAGACTTCTTGCTGCTTTCCTTGCATGAAGCCAAAAGTTAGTCAGTCTCTCTCTCTCTCTCCCTCCCTCCCTCTCTCTCTCTCCTTGAGAACGGAACTGGAGACAGTATCCTGTGATCTCAAATAAACAATGATCAATTGGTAGGGAAATTTTCCTGCAGACTTTTTTGGGATTTTCCCAGAGTCTCTGGTCTGCGGGATTTAAAATGATGTGGTCCCTGAGGTCCAAAAGGTTGGCGACCCCTGACCCATGCAGAGTCAGCCTGGAGCAGTGTTTCTCAACCTTGGCAGCTTTAAGATGGGTGACTTCATTCCCAGAATTCCCCAGCCAACAAGCTGGTTGGAGAATTCTGGGAGTTGAAATGAAATCCATATATGGTGGTTGGGGAATTCTGGGAGTGGAAGTCCAGCCATCTTAAAGCTGCCATGGTTGAGAAATGCTGTTCTAGAATCTCGCAATATCTAAACTGATTAGATTTAAGTCTGAGTAATCTATCCAAGTCTTAGCCAGAGAAATATTCCTCAAGGCAGTCAAATGTGGACAAAAAGATGGTCGAATGGCTTGCCTATAAGCAAGCACCTTCCACATCTCTTCAACGCCCAAAATCTGGACGTTTTTTTAAAAGAATGTTTTTGAAGGTAGAAAAGCCAGAACTGGCCCCACTGTAGGTTCTCAGTTCATCTGGGACAAGCAGTGGGAGAATCCAATGAGCAGCAGGTGTCCAGGCCTACCTTTGGCAGGGTCAACTCTTGGGATTGGACCCTTATTGGGAGGAGTGGAGGAGGCGGAGGACAAGACCCCAGCCTCCTGCTGGACTCTTTGAATTTGAGAATTGTATGAGGGATCCATGAGCAACTCTTGTGGAGGTCTCAGAGCCGGTCCTGTTTCTCCGCCTCTTTCTTCAGCTGCATCACCTTTGCTGGCCTTCAGAGACCCTGTGGAGCAGCTTCCTCCAACCTTTCTGGCTTTGCGGAAAGGGAGGGAGAGGCTGCTTGCATACATTGAGCTTCATGCACATGCATTCGCCTGCTGCTTGCATATGTGCTGTCAGTCGGTGCTCCATTCAAAATCCAAGAAAGAAATACTTAAGACTCCATAAATTAGAGAAAAGAATTCTTTTACTGAAAAATGAAGTGGTAGCATCAAATAGGATTCTGAATCTGAGAATTTAGGCACGCAGATCACATATACAAAGTGATGAAGTTGTTCCCACCCCCCATAGTTCAAAAGATTCTTCCAATTAAAAGTTCTGAATATGATCATGTGGACATCTTCAGGTGGTGATGAGGCCTCTGTCCGTTGACCTTGGCATATTTTGATAAAGGTTTGCAGCTGCGCAGAGAAAAGAAAGCTAAGGAGAAATAGAAACCTAAAAGCAGGAATTTATACTCCCCCCACACTCCTCATTTACACAACACAAGAATGTAACACCTCCAGCTCTCTTCCCAGACAATATCCCCCCTCCTCCCCCCGTTACTTATGGCAGCCAAAAGATGCAAGGCAGTAGAAAAGATGCAAAGCAGTAGATCTTGAAGGCTGACAAGTGCTGCTGTACGTATGCGCTCACCACTGCCATGGCCTGGTAGTGGGCCCCGGTCTGGGGATTGGGGACCCCCGATAGTGGCAGCTATCTAGTTTTTCGTCTACTTCAAAGAGCTGATGGTTTCCTCTCTGAATTAAATCAGGAGGCATATTTTGCTCCTCCTCGTGCCCAGGTCAGCCTCTTGTGTCTCTAGTTGCTCAAGATGAGATGCAGTGCTCAGAGTCGCGGAATTCTTCTTCATGAGACAATCTGATCATATCTGGGTACAGAAAGGCAGGACTTTCCCCCTTAGCTATGGGCTGGAAACCCGAGCCAAAGATTTGTATGGATTCTCAGGAGCCGTGTGCAAGTACCAAATGAGTGTGTGCCACTCAAGCTTGGTTGCTGCTAGGGTGGACTCCAAAGATCTGTTGATTTGCAGCGTATTCTGGTGACAGCTGAGTAAAGCCTCCATGTCCAGAGGCAGAGTATCTCTGAGTACCAGCTATCTGGAGAGAAACAGGAAAGGCTCTTGCCATCCCATCCTGCTGGGCGAGTGGGACAGCTTTAAGTTGCACATCCAGGACTTGTAATGGGTGAGGGATGTCCTGGATTGCACTTATCCTTCTTGGTTGTGTGGGAGAGGCTAAACCTGAACTACTTCCTTAAATTGTGAACTGATTGGCCACTGAGCCTGGCAGCTTCCTGATGCACTAATGCAAGGGTCCCCAAACTTGGCAACTTTAAGACTTGTGGACTTCAAGTCCCAGAATTCTGGGAGTTGAAGTCTACAAGTCTTAAAGTTGCCAAGTTTGCACTAATGTGTCTGTCTGAGAGACGGAGTCCGCACAGAACGTTTGAGGATAAATGGGCAGGTTTCAGTCTGCCTGTGAAATGCCTGGTAAAATTCCACATTTTGCTGAAAGCCTGTCCAGCCAGATTGCTGTGTCTGGGTTGGCTCTCTTCTCCATTCTGAAATATTTGCTATTCCAGACCATCAACTCATTGCAGAAGCCTTGAGAATTGAGCTGCAGCATACAGTTACCAATGGCTGCCTTTTCAAACAGTTCTCTTAGATCCTATCATCCTCTACCTTCAAGAGTTTTCTAGTACAGGGAGTATAAAATGATGGAACCAATCCAAGAAAGGGCTTGAAGGCACCATCAAACCGTTCTGATGACTTGTGAATGTAGAAACTGCCAACTAACTGTGTGTTTAATGCTTCGGTGTTTGCCATGGTAATTTGTGAAACATGAAAAATGATCTCCTTTGACTTTTTTCCCTGTAGAGTAGTTTTAGCTCAGACCAGAGGTGGGATTTTACCGGTTCAGACCGGTTCTATAGAACTGGTTGTTACGATTCTGCGCAGTTCGGAGAACCGGCAAATTGTGCCTCTGGCTGGCCCCGTCCCTCTCTGCCCGCCTCTCCCTCCCTGCCCAGTCAGTCCTTATCGCTCATGCACGACATTGCATGCATGCCCGACATCACTGACTGCATTCTCCTTGCCCAGTCACTCCTTAAGGTATTTGTTTTTTTCCCCCTCCCAACGATCAGCTGTTCTGATGATCAGCTGTGCTGGGATCCCCCTCACTGTCTTACTGCTTTGCCCAGGAAGCTTCCCTGAGGCCCAGGAGGCAAAAAAATGGAGTGGGAGGGGGGGGGTTTCTGCAAAAAAAGAAGAAGCCACACCTACCCAGTCACATGACCGTGCCCACCTAACCATGCCCACCAAGCCACACTCACAGAACCAGTAGTAAAAATATTTGCACCCCACCCCTGGCTTGGACCGTCACTATCACTCCATGTAACATAAGAGCTGTAGAAAGAAACTCATAGAGCAAGAAATTATTTTGGGCTATGGACTATTTTCTTCCAAGGTGGCATCACTGGAAACAGCCATGTTCAGTTCAGAACATTTTCAACATCACTGATGTACAGTGTTTATTATGGTTATGATTAATAATGATAGATCGAGTAGTTCCTCTTGGCTTTTGTCTTTGAACCCAGAACTATCAGAGTTGCCCTGTAATTATTTTTCAAATTTAACTGTCAAATTTAATTTAGATGGATGCCCACTGATGTCATCTTGTGTTCTGAGGCTTTACCTCAAAGCTGCAGCAGCTCTTTCCCCACAAAGTAGCACTTGTGGCTTTCTGGCCAAGGAATTTACAATCCACTTCCTCCATCTCTGGGGAGGCAGGTTCATCCAAGATGGAGCAAGCTCCTCCTGCAGGGAGGGAATTAGGAGCCGGTGCGGTTCCTGGAGGCATCAAGAAGAAAAGTTGAGAGCGTTTGCTGTTATCAAGGAGATAGGTAGGCAGACTGATGGTCCATCTTCTCAGTCTTCTGGCAGTTCTGCAGTTTTCCTGATCTTTTTAACAGAATAACAGAGTTGGAAGGGACCTTGGAGGTCTTCTAGTCCAGTGGCCGCCAACCGGCAGTCCAAGGACCTCTGGTGGTCTGTGAGAAAATTTTGGTGGTCCACAGAGAAAGTCACCCCCAGAGCACCCCCCAAAGCAATTAATCCAGGCTGCGCGGGAACACAAGGCTGCACTGCTCACATGGCCTGCGGGAACAAAAGGCTTGTGTCACTTGCATTGTGAACAACACGAGGTAGTGAGGGGAAAGGGCAGAGGGGGGAAACTTGCCCACTCACCCCACGTGCCTCACCTGGCCACCAGGCTGCTTCTTTTCGCTTCTTTCTTCTGCTTTTGGCTGAATGCAAGGAAAGCAGCAAAAGTCTTTCTTTTTCTCCCCCAAACTCTGCCAGAAATGAGTCTTTGGGACCCTGCAAGGCCTCCTGCTCCAAGAGGCTGCGCTGGCATGACAAGTCTCACAAAGACTCGTTTCTGGCGGAGTTTGGGGCAAAGAAAGAAAGACTTTTGCTGCTTCTGCTGCTTTCCTTGCATGATGCCAAAAGTCTCTCTCTCTCTCTCCCCCTGAGGACAGAGCTGGAGATGGTAACCTGTGATCCCAAATAAAGAACAATCGATCGGTAGGAAAGTGGGGTGGGTAATTTTCCTGCAGACTTTTTTGGGGATTTTTCCAGGGTCTCTGGTCTGTGGGATTTAAAATGATGAGTTTGGTGGTCCCTGAGGTCCAAAAGGTTGGCGACCCCTGTTCTAGCCCAACCTCGTTGTCAAGCAGAAAACCCTATATCATTTCAGACAAATCCTTTAAATCCTTCTTAGGTTTTCAGGGTCTGTTGAGGTAATTCCCCGTTAGGAGAATGAGCGCGTACAGGGAGACGTATTTGAGAGAAGTGTTGGAATAATACACACAGAGCACACAGATACACTGTACAGTAAAGGTAGGTTTTTACTTCCAGAAAGGTTTAAGCAAAGTTCAAAATAGGCAGTCCAAAGTTATTCACAGGTTAAGATCAGTCAGTTTTTTAGTCCAGGGATAATTCAATAACAAAGTCCAGTGTCAAAAACAGTTCAGTATCAGACTTACATTAAATCCAGGAATATCAGTCAATTAGAAAAAATGGAGGAACGGCAATACTTTCCAACAGAAGGAAACAGAGATTCACTCTCTTCTGAGACTCAGACTAAGACAAACCAGGTTTCTAGCTCCATCTTATGGCCGTTTGAGAAACCACACCTAATTACAGTTTTGCATTTTCTTAAAGAGACAGTGTTAAAATGTCTATCCTGGTTTATATATTTCTAACCCAAATACCTGTTAGGTGACTTATATTCCTAACAGGGTCAACCACTAGAACCTTCTTCAGAAGTGAGTTCAGAGGGAAACAATGAGTTTGAGTCAGCAGAGGAAAGCACAGAGCCAAGTGTTGATCAGGGTTGGGGTTTGAAGAGTGATAGCCTGAAGCAGCAGCCTCAGCTCGGTCATCAGAGGACAGACAGGCTGAGGTTGAGCAAGGGGAGCCACAGCTGAAGCTAGTTGGCCAGGAGGCTCCAGGCAAGGACTGGGAGCAGCTGCCGCCTGTTAGCAATGAGGAGGAGGTGGAGTCCACACCTCCCCCCAATCCAAGAAAATGTAGGGCAGAGAGGAGACAGTCACAATGCCAGGCAGCTAGACTGCTTGCAAGGAGGCGACCTCACCTCTCATGAAGGGCTGCACTGGCATTGCCTCCTTAAACCCACCCCGAAGAATTAAGCATTGCTGGAGCAACATGCCCAGTTCTGTGCCTTGTGTGCTCATGCTGTGTATCCTGACACGTTCGATGTGTGGACTTCTTTCTTGGACTTCGTGTGTGCCTGTTGGACTTTGTTATCCAGTGACTCTTGCCATACTGAGCTCAGAATCCAGACCTGCACAGCGGGGATGTTTTCTGAGGATCTGTTTGGGTGTGTGTTTTGAATCTTGCTGTACATACGTGCATGTGTGTGTAGGGAATGGGGCAGCACAATAATGTTGTCAGTCCTCTGAGGTAGTCCAGATCAGGAAACCAAAACCTAGATTACTAATACAAATTTTATTGTAAGATTACAGTAGCTGAATAGTGTAAGTCTGTAAGTGCTTCCCCCCCACTCCCCAGCATTTCAGCATATTAGGGGGGGGTCCTTCTGTGATGCTTTCTCCACCCCATCTGCTCCTTTGGATTCTGATTTCTCTTATCAGACCATTGTCCGGCTTTTCCTCCTGTCTCCCAAGGTTATTCTCACAGTCCGTTATATCTACAGCAATGGGAGAATGCAGCTGAAATTGGATTCGGGCTCCTTTGAATGCTGAACTATGCAACCCTTTCCAGTCTGTTCCTTGCCCCCTCTCTCCATTGCGAAGCTCTAGGTTGCTGCTTTAAGAATTATTATTATTATTTTTGGGAATAGCTGTGTCAATAATTGTATTGCTTTAAAACAGCGTTTCCAACCTTGGCAAGTTTAAGATGTGTGGATTTCTGGGGAATACTGGAAGTTGAAATTCACACATTGTAACGGTGGAGAATTCACTGCTTTAAACTGAAAACTCCTGGTGGTGGGGAAAAAATACTTGTTGTATGAGGACCAGCTGTAACTCACTTTTTTCAGTACCGCCATAATTTCCAACAATCTTTAAACAAATGGTTGCAAGTCGAGGACACTAGAATATCCTGCAGGTTCTTTTCTTTTTCCTGGGTCTTAAACAACCAGGGAGGTTATATAACTCTCGCCAAAGGAGTTGTCATAACTCACCAAACATTCCTATGCTTGTTTTAGTAATTGCCAAAAAAAGCCGGGGGTAGGGGGGAGGAAGGAAATCTGGAAGAGCAGTACAGCAGTTTGAAAGCGAAAGTACATTCCAACTCTTATCTTTAAAAGGTTGTAACTAAACTATCAGAGTTTTTGCCCAGGAATGTATTTAATTGGAGAACGTGATGGATGACAGCCCTGAACGTGCTTAATTGGAGAATCTGGTTTATGACACACCCAGGAGGAAGGGAGGAAATGGGGTCATAGGTGACTATAAATTACGTATGCCAGAGTTGGCTTCATACAGGGCAGTGCCAGTATGTTGCCTCTAATAAATCTTTTGAAGTTTCTTGAAGTTTGGCTCGAGAATCATGATTTAATTAGAGCGATTGCTGGAATCCTGACAAGAGTCTTCTAGTTAGAAGGTATGTTACCTGATGCCAAGTTCTTTCTTTTTTTTCTCTTCCAGAATAAAGTCTTGAATGTGGATGGCGTCAAAGTAAAACTGCAGGTAAGCCAAGCCATGTGTCAGTTTTGATTCTGAATGTTTTGCTCTTTTGTTCCTTCGGTAGAGCAACCAGCTTCCTGCTAGATTCAGATGTTATTTATTTGTTAGCTTCTCTATTCGCCTCCTGGACTCAGGATACCCAGAACATCTTGTCACAGGCAGAGTGAACAGCCAGCCTGAGCCGACTTGGGGGAGATGTTCCCATAAATATCTTCTGAACAAACCCAGCAGGGGTTTATACATTAAACTGGGACCTTCAGTTCTTTTCAAAAGCCAAAGAAGCCAGAGCTGCACCTGAAATATTGAAGTTATCCTGCTGAAATAATGTCCCATTGCTGGATAGAATTCCATGAATGGAATGGAATGGAAAAAGTGGGTAGGGGAATAGGAATAGAACATTCTTTTTGGCCAAGTATAGTTGGACTCACAAGGAATTTGTCTCTAGTGCATAAGCTCTCAATATACATACAAGCAACAAAGTGATAAATCATAAATCGCAGTCATAAGATACAGTCATAAATCATAAGATACCATCGACAAAGTGATAGTCCTAAAGTATACAAGGTCGGAGAAATAAGGAATACTTCCCTTAAGCACACATTGTGGATCTGAACATGAGGCTCTGCTATTCCTCAATCATATTTGCTCTCAGTTTTCTATCCCAAGTGTTCCAGGTCTCTTTTCTGCCAATCTCCTGGTAAATGAACACCCACCAAGTCAGAAAGAGACACAAATGGGCAACCTGATCCAGCACCATAGCAGCCTCTGTATAAGTGGCTAACGGGGTTCATCAAAGAATTCCCCATGGTGTTGCTGGTTGCCCTCAAACATGAATGAATGGATGGATGGATGATGAATTCTTCATGAATTCTTTATTGGCCAAGTGTGATTAGACACACAAGGAATTTGTCTTGGTGCATCTGTGGTAATCCAAGCAGATCCAGAAAGCATCTGTGATGGTTCAAAGACCGAGGTTGATAATGGTGACTAGCCTCAAGCTGATCCCAAAATGACCTGCCCAATGGCAAAGAACTAGTTATCAAGTGTTCCATCTCCAGATCATGCTCTGAAATGGTCTGAGATGAAAACTTGGTACAGTATGTCCACCTTCATAGATTAAGCCAGTTATCACTTCAGACAAACCCAAGTTGAAATGCCAGGTTCTGCCATCAATAGGAGACATCTCTTTCCAGAATCTTCACATATAGCAACATGTATGACAAACTGGGGGAAGTGATAGTCACAACAAAATCTCAAAGACCCCCATGGCTGATCTGAAATCTCTTTTCATTGATGATGGTCATAGCCTTCTACCTCCTTTCTCAACTATGTCTGTGATGCACAAATTTGCCACCTTCACTTATTCCCTTATCTCATTTGGCCAAATTATATCCATCCACTATCCTCCTTCCTCCTTCATTTTACATATACAAAGTTATCCATCTGAACCTTCTTTACTGGTATAATTATCTCCCGAGATGCTTCACAGTCTTTCTATCAACAAAGACTTTGAAAAAAGTTCAGAGAAGAGCAACTAAGATGATCAAAAGCCTGGAGATTAAACCATAGGAAGAATAGAGTAGGTTGGGTTGAGAGTGACACGGTCATTTGATGAACTTCCATGTTTGAAGGTATCACCCGAATCTCCCCAGTTTTAACCCTCTACCTTAACTGCTCTGCCTGAGTCTGTAACCCAGTGTGCATGGATGAATGGCTTTCAACCAAGAGGCATGCTGGATCTGTCACTCAAGATGATTAATTTATTTTTTAAAGAAAATACTTCAGTCTATATATTATCTGCCATAATTCAAGTTCATTATGAAGTCCAAGTAGATAAATATTGGAAAACAGTCATTCCGTGGAAAAGATTGTCAGTGTTGTAACATGAATAATAAGTTGGCTATGGCGAGTTGGTCACAAGTTGTCCCATTCTGTCAATACTTGGGCTGCAGGATGACTTACTTTCTTTATCATGTGCTTTTCTGCTTTTTGCCCTTTTCAGATTTGGGACACAGCTGGCCAGGAGAGGTTCCGCAGTGTCACCCATGCTTACTACCGTGATGCCCATGGTAAGAACCTCTAGGATGCTTTGAGAAGTCAATTCCTTGTGGAAGAAGGTTGCCATCTTGAGTACGCTGTAAAGCCCTACCTGCGGTCTTCTCCTTTTGAATTTTATGTTTAAAATTGAGCTTTGGAAGACGGCAAGAAATGTATTTCACATGCTTGCTTACTGCTTGTTTTTTCCCCCCCAGGTTAGGGGCATTATCAATTCTTGGTTGTGCCAGCCAGTCAGAAATGATTTATTTATTTATTTATTTATTTGATTTGCCAATTGTTTACAAGATAATAAGTATAAATGTATACATAGTTGTGAATACATGAAATGGGTACATATAAGAAAATAAAAGAATAAGAGAAACAATAGGACAGGGACGGTAGGCACGTTGGTGCGCTTATGCACGCCCCTACAGACCTCTTAGGAAAGGGGTGAGGTCAATAGTAGACAGTCTAAGGTTAAAGTTTTTGGGGTTTGGGGAAGAGACTACAGAGTCGGGTAGAGTATTCCAGACATTGACCACTCTATTGCTGAAGTCGTATTTCCTGCAATCAAGTTTGGTGCGGTTTACTTTGAGTTTGTATCTATTGTGTGCTCTTGTGTTGTTATGGTTGAAGCTGAAGTATTCATTGACAGGTAGGACATTGCAATGTATGATTTTATATACCATGCTTAAGTCAGACCGAAGATGGCGTAATTCAAGGTTTTCAAGTTCTAGAATTTCAAGTCTGGTGGCATAAGGTATTCTACAACGAGTAGAGGAGTGGAGAACTCTTCTTGTGAAATATTTCTGGACTTTCTCAATTGTGCTAATATCAGATACGTAGTGTGGGTTCCAGACTGATGAACTGTATTCGAGTATTGGTCTAGCAAATGTTTTGTATGCTCTGGTTAGTAGTGTGATATTACCAGAGAAAAAGCTACGTAGGATTAGGTTAACAACTCTTAATGCCTTTTGGCTATGTAGTTGCAGTGGGCTCTAGCACTTAGATCATTAGAGGTGAGTATTCCAAGGTCCTTTACAGAGCTTGAGTCATCAACAAGATCTTGACTATTCAGCTTGTATTTTATTTTCTGATTTTTTTGCCAATATGTAAGACAGAGCATTTATCTGTTGAGATTTGAAGTTGCCATTTGTTTGACCACTCTGATACATAGTCAAGATCTTTTTGTAGGGTAGCAGTATTGTCTGTGGTATTGAACAGCTTTACATCATCAGCGAAGAGAACGCAATTGCTCTTAATATGATCACAGAGGTCGTTTATGTAGAGTATGAAGAGAGTTGGTCCTAGAACACCGCCTTGGGGAACACCACTATTGACAGGTACTGGATTTGATAGTACGCTCCCGATTTTGACCATTTGTTGTCTGTTTGACAGGAATGCTTCTATCCAGTTATTCAGTTGTCCAGAGATACCATAGGATTTTATTTTTAGGAGTAGTTTGTCGTGTACCACTGAATCAAAGGCTTTACAGAAGTCTATGTAGATTGCATCTATTGCTTTGCCCTGGTCGAGTTGTGTCAAACAAGGAAGTTTGTAAGTGAGGGAAGATGGAGTAATCAGAAATTGGGGGTGATGGATTCAAACATTTTTGTACCAAGAACTGAAAAATAGCCAAGTGAGATTATCAATGTCTGAAATTACTGAGGGTGTTTACAGAGTGGAATGCGCATTAAAATGGCTCACTAGGTCTGCCTGAGCTTTTAGTCCCCCTGTTTGTTTCAATAACAGCACAATATTTTAATGATCCTTTTCATGGATAATCGCTATGCAGAGGGAAGAGATTTGTAGAGGGAGGAAGTGATGTTATGAACTATAGTATACTGTTGGCCATGTTTGTCTCCAGAAGGTCACCCTTGATGGCCGTGGCATAGACAAATACAACTCCTTAGAGAAGGAAATGAGACCCCCCACACACACACACTTCTGTTCAGAGAACCCAGTGGACATTAAAAACCAGAGTTAAGATGCAACTGGAAGATGAGTTCCTGGAGTGGAAGCTGTTGAGGAAGAACAGAGGGCGAGTATCAGTAGTACTACTGCTGGTGACATGACTGGATTAAAGTTGGAAGGACAAGCAGCTGCCATTGTGCCCAGAAGCACCTATATACTGTATATATACTCTTTGTTCAACAATGTCATCTTTTGGGATCTAGATATTGTTCCTCTTTTGTTGGCTTCTTGCTTGCCTCAGGAACAGCTTTTCCCCAGAAATCCATACAGCTCCCACCCTGATGAGGTTTTGTGTAAATCCTTGAAAACCTGACTTGGGGAAACCCATACTTTGGGGAAGGGTGGTTGTTGAATCCTTGCTGGTTGTTCTTTGGTGTGCAGTCTTTCTTTTCTCCGGATGAGCATGATCTTTTATTTTTATTTATTGTTCTTTACTTTTTAAGTTGGAAGGTGCCCAGAATCATGAAAATCAAATTTTCAAGGATTTACAGAACCTCATCAGCTGTATGGATTTCTGGGGGAAGGCTGTTCCAAAGGCAAGCGAGAACCCAACCAAGAAGGAACAATATCTAGATCCCAAAAGATGACATTGTTGAACAAAGGAATCTACAGCAGTGATCCCCAACCTTTCTTATGCCGTGGCCCGGTATCCCCAACCTTTTTATGGCGCGGCCAGTTATGGCATTAACTGGGCGCCGCCATCTTTTGATGAAAGTGCTTCCCGTGAGCTTACCCGGAAAAGCTCACCGGAAGCACTTTTTCATCAAAAGATGGCGGCGCCAGCAAACCAGCGGCCCGGTAGGACTTGTTCCACGGACCGGCACGGTCCGCGGACCGGTGGTTGGGGACCCCTGATCTAGAGCATACCCACTTCGTCTCATCTTCTAGGATGATTATTGGCTTTAAGTGATCCCTCAAATAACCAGGCCCTTTATTAGGAATGGCTTGGTAGATGATAACCAGCACCTTGAATTGCACCTGGAGGCATGAACCACTACACAACCACTACAGCATGAAGAGCAGCAATAGGACTTGGGCCTTCCATGGCCCACCATCTTTGCTTGCACTACTGGATCCATTGTAGGCCTCCCAACCTGGGAGCAGATGCAGCTGTTGCAATAGAAGGACCCATGCAAAATCTCTCCTGGCAAATCTTCCACCTATTGTTTTGGCAGAAGCCAGAGTCCAAGACAGATAGGGTTCCAGTCTCAGATAGAGAATTGTGACCCCCTCCAAGACCAAAGATGAAAACTCCCTCAGTTCATGGGGCCCAAGTATACACAGACACTTATCGGGATTGAACCCGAGTCTGTTTCTCCTCATCCAGATCCAAAGACTCTTCCGGACACTGGGTTAGTACATGAATAGCTTCACCTGGGCTACCTGGGGTTGAGATGTGCAGTTGGGGAGTCATCTGCCTACAAGAGTTCAAATTCACAGATGATCTGACCCAGCCATTTCGTGGGAAGCTTAAACAGAAGATGCAAGAACATTTGAATTCCAAGAAATGAAAGTTTGCAGGCACAACCTCTTTCCTTCATTAATATGGATTGGAACCAATCACAGAAGGAGGAAGACTACTGTAACATGGTAGCCTCACAGCCAAACCCCACAGCCAGTCCAGAGAGATACATGATTGGTGGCATCAAAAGTCACTGAGAGATAAAGGAACATAAGGGTGGACATACCAACCTGTCAGCCCTGTAAACTTAACCCAAACTAAGAAACCAGTGCCATATTATGTAGAACTACTTTTACCGGAAAAGCTGTAGCCACAGAATCTTGAAATTTCTGAATGGACTTTCCCGCTTCCTCAATTTATCTTCGTGTGAATTAGGAAGGAGTCTGTCTGAGACATTTATTCAAATTTGGAAGGGCCTTTAAACCATGCTTGTTTGATCATTGTTCTGTAGTGATTTTTCCTCTTTCTTCTAAAATGACCAAAGGCTCTGTCTTCTACAAACATTGAAGTCCCTCAAATGTTATTGAAGTCCATTAACAAAAGGATGTCAAAGTCAGGAATTGGGTATAACCCCCAAAATTATAGAATTAACTCACTTCAAATTGAAACCAACCCTTATTATGATAGTCCATAGCTGTGCTCCAAGCACCAATGCAGAGGAAGCAGAACAATTCTAGAATAACTTGCAGTATCTTAAATCCAGCCCAGAATAGAATAGAATAGAATAGAATAGAATAGAATAGAATAGAATAGAATAGAATAGAATAGAATAGAATAGAATTCTTTATTGGCCAAGTGTGGTTGGACACACAAGGAATTTGTCTTACTGTAAATACTCTCAGTATACATAAAAGAAAAGATATATTAATTAAGAATCAAGAATCATAAGGTCCAACACTTAATGATAGTCATAGGGTACAATAAGCCATCAAATCATACTAGGAAACAGTCAGTATAAATCGTAAGGATACAAGCGACAAAGTTACAGTCCTACAATCACAAGTGGGAGGGGATGGGTGATAAGGAGTGATGAGAGGTTAATAGTAATAGCAGTGCAGACTTTGTAAATAGTTGGACAGTGTTGAGGGAATTAGTTATTTAGCAGAGTGATGGCTTTCAGGAAAAAACTGTCCTTGTGTCTAGTTGTTCTGGTGTGCAGTGCCCTATAGTGTCGTTTTGAGGGAAGGAATTGAAACAGTTTATGTCTGGGATGTGAGGGATCTGTAAATATTTTTACCGCCCTCTTTTTGACTCGTGCAGTATACAGGTCCTCGACAGAAGGCAGGTTGGTAGTAATTGTTTTTTCTACAGTCCTAATTACCCTATGAAGTCTGTGTCTGTCCTGTTGGGTTGCAGAACCAAACCAGACAGTTATAGAGGTGCAGATGGCAGACTCCATCATTCCTCTGTAGAATTGGATCAGCAGCTCCTTGGGCAGTTTGAGCTTTCTGAGTTGGCGCAGAAAGAACATTCTTTGTTGTGCTTTTTTGATGACGTTTTTGATGTTAGGTGTCCATTTTAGGTCATGTGATATAGTAGAACCTAGAAATTTGAAGGTCTCTACTGTTGATATTGTGTTGTCTAGTATTGTGAGAGGTGGTAGTATGGGAGGGTTTCTTCTAAAGTCTACCACCATTTCTACAGTTTTGAGTGCATTCAGTTCCAGATTGTTCCGGTTACACCATGAGTCAAGTTGTACAACCTCTTGTCTGTATGTGAATTCATCGTTGTTTCGAATGAGACCAGTCACTGTTGTGTCATCAGCAAACTTCAGTATTTTAACAGATGAATTGTTTGAGATGCAGTCATTGGTATATAGGGAGAAGAGAAGTGGAGAAAGCACACAGCTTTGGGAGGGGCCTGTGCTGATTGTACAGGTATCGGATGTGATTCCGCCTAGTTTCACCTAGCTTCACCTTGCTTCACCGCCTAGCTTCACCTTGCTTCCTGTCTCTTAGGAAGCTTATGATCCACTTACAAGTGTGTTCAGGTACCACTAGTTGGTTTAATTTACTTGGAAGAGTGTCTGGAATGATGGTATTGAATGCTGATCTGAAGTCTACAAAGAGGACCCTCGCGTAGGTATTGGGAGATTCAAGGTGTTGTAGGATGTAATGCAGAGCCATGTTAACAACATCATCTGTGGCGCAGTGGTTAGAGTACAGTACTGCAAGCTACTTCTGTAGCCAGCTGCCTAGAGTTTGGCAGTTCAAATCCCACCAGGCTCAAGGTTGACTCAGCCTTCCATCCTTCTGAGGTGGGTAAAATGAGGATCCAAATTGTTGGGGGCAATATGCTGACTCTGTAAACTGCTTAGAGAGGGCTGTAAAGCACTATAAAGTGGAATATAAGCTATTGCTATCATCTGTAGATCTATTTGCTCGGTATGCAAACTGCATGGGATCTAACAGTGGATCCGTGATGGTTTTCAGGTGGGACAGCACAAGCCTTTCAAAGATTTTCATAACTACAGATGTTAGAGCAACTGGTCTGTTGTCATTCAGTTCCTTGATGGAGGGCTTCTTTGGCACTGGGATGATGGTAGATGATGCCATAGGCAACTGGAATAACATCTGGGATAACAGGAAAATTTGAACTTTGAGAATAAAAATAATAGAAGATCGATAACTAGAATTCTGCCAAGAACATTCAGGGTTAGGATACCTCTTCTAATAACCAAAAAATTACTTTACACATAGACATCACTGGATGGAGCACACCAAGAACAAGTTGACTCTGTCCTCTGAAGAAGCTCTTTTTTGTCAACGGAGACAAACCCAGACACTGATTGTGTCTCAGGTCACAAATTCCTTCTTGTAAAATTACAACTTGAACTAAAACACACAAATAAAATCATCAGGCCAACAAGCTACAACCTCAGCAGTATTCTGAACGTTTACGCAGTAAAAGGGAAGAATAGATTTAATGGATTGTTTTGATAAAGAGTGCCTTAAAAAAATCTAGGCTGAAATTAATGTTATCATTGAAGATTAATCGAGCAAAAATATCCTGAAATGTAGAAAGCCAAAGGGCTGCTTGTTTGTACCTTGAAAAGATGCATGATAAAAGAACGCAAAGATCTACTGGAGAAAGAAGATAGAAAGAAGACATAGCAACAGCACTTAGACTTCTATATCGCTTCACAGTGCTTTACAGCCCTCTCTAAGCAGTTTATAGGGTCAGCCTCTTGTCCCCAACAATTTGGGACTTCATTTTTCCCACCTTGGAAGGATGGAAGGCTGAGTCCACCTTCAGCCAGTCAGGATCGAACTGCTGACTGTGGGCAGAGTTAGCCTGCAATAGTGCATTCTAACCACTGGGAAGGAAGGAAGGAAGGAAGGAAGGAAGGAAGGAAGGAAGGAAGGAAGGAAGGAAGGAAGGAAGGAAGGAAGGAAATAACAATAGCACTTAGATTTATATGCCACTTCACAGTGCTTTTACAACCCTCTCTAAGCAGTTTACAGAGCCAGCCTCTTGCCCCCAACAATCTGGGTCCTCATTTTACCCACCTTAGAAGGACGGAAGGCTGAGTCAACCTGGAGCCTGGTGGGATTCAAACCGCCAAACTGCTGGCAGCTGGCAGTCATCAGAAGTAGCCTGCAATACTGCACTCTAACCACTGCGCCACCTCGGCTCCTATGTAGTAGAAATATATGGAACTGCGTACACACACACAATCCCCCTGATCCCTGATACATATGAAGATTTCACCATTGGACATGAGCCAGATATTCTGAAAGCAAAGTTAAATGGCCCTTAGATTAAATATTGCCAAAACAAAACCACAGGAGTTGATGAAATACCAGAGTAACTGTTTAAAATCTTACAGGGTGATGCAATTAAAGTGCTATATACAATTTATCATCAGATCTAAAACACAGCAAAGGCCAATAGCCAAGAAATGGGAAAAGACCTTACATTACACTATTGTTTTTGGTTTTATGTTTGCAATCCTGATAGTCTTTATAGAAATTCTGTGTATGTTTATCTTGTTAGTTATTTGTACTTGTGAGTGTTATCTTGCTCAGTGGAAAGGGGTGATGAAAAACTGAATCAAAAATTCTAATTATCACCTGTAGTTTGCCACAGAGTGTGTTATGCTTGCCCTGCCTTGGAGTGAAAGGAAGGAGCATTCCCTCCCTCCTCTTATTATGGGCTTTTGATGATGTGACACAGCATCTTGAGAGGGGCTCTCTGCTTCTCCCATCAAGACATGGAGTATAAAGGCTCTTCAACAGGGTTTTGAAGTTCGGCTCCGCATTCACGATGTGAATTTCTGAGTGGGGACCTGAGAGGCCTGTTTGCGTTTTCCAGGTCACGTCAGCAACTTCTTTCAAAAAAGCGCTCTGTTTTCAACTTGTACTTAGAAGAGGGTCAATCCTGGGGAATAACTGAAGCTTCCTTTCTTCCTTTCTTTCTTAGTAAGGAAAATGTACACCGGCTGCTCATACAGAAGAAGAAGTATGGACAGCCAACTGCTATTTTTCTGTGGTCTCCCTGCCTCCTGTGTAACAGGAGAACAAACAAACAAACAAACAAAAAAGAGTTGCCCAAAGAATCATGGATATAGAAGCTCAAAATGACGTAGTCACACTTAGTAAGGCTGGTAGTGTCATGCCCCTGTCGGAATCTAATTCGGAGGGAGAGGCCGAGCAGCTGACAGGGAGTGGGAGTGTGGCTCCATTGGCTATGGAAGAAACTGGGGAAGGGGAAAGGCTGACTGGGCAGAGCAGGGGAGAGGTAGAACAAAGGAGAGCAAATTCAGAGGAAGACCCAGGCCCACACCCTCTTCATCCTAGGCACGCAGGGAGGAATGGAGAAGGGAGCAACGTGGGTTGTGTGGCTTACGGAGGAGGAAAGGGCCCTGATTCTCTTCATTAGCTGCAGCTGGGAACACAGAGTTTAAAAAGGGAAGCTGGACACAGCAAACTGTTGGGAGCAAATCGTGAATGTATCTGGTATCGTTGTGGTGTATCTGTGTTCCTGGTGTCTTCCCAACTGTGTAAGTTTTGCTGGGCTTTCAAGTCTGCAATTCCTTCTCCTGCCCTGTCAAGTTAATTACTGCAGCTTGGTTTGTTTGGATTTTTAGTTACAGTCTGTATGTATCTTGTTTTGGACTGAATTTCCTCCACTTAAAGACTGTTCTTGGGAGAGTTTTTTCTCCAGCCGAAGGTAACCTGGACATTGGGGGCAAAGTTGGAGGTATTAAAGGGACACTTCTTGCTTATTTGACTGTGTTGCCTTTGTGCCACGCCCCTTTGGGTCATCACAGGTAGCCTGAAATGGCTGAGCAAATATAAACACAACTTCCAAAGGGACAACTATTTAAAATCACCATTGCCAAAACATCTCAGGGAGACATTTACCTGAGCAAGTTTTGAAAAGCTTGATACAATGGTTAGATTTGGGTGATTCCATTCTATCCCATACAATGAACATACATGTATCTGTGGAGCTGAGGAGGTAGAAGATCTGACTCATATATTATTCGATTGCTGTTTGTATAAGGGGGCGAGAGATAAGTACTTTGATCCATATATTAAACATATGGCCCAGTGGGAGGCCCATATTAAAACAACATATACCTCATGTGCGGCCAGAATCTGAAAACAGCATTTAATGCGGCAGAATTTCTGACTAAAATGATCTGACTGAGACTGGCCTATGTGGGCCTGATTGTGGGTAGATTGCAGGGGTGATACAAAAATATAATTTTATGTCATTTTATTCTATTTTACATATTTATGCATTAAATTATTGTATTTTATCCTATAACTATTGTATTTTACCCTACTCTCATTTTTGAATTGTTTGGAATTTTATTGGTAATATGTGTTTGAACCTGTATGTTGATATGGCCTATAGGCCAGGGGTCTCCAACCTTGGCAACTTTAAGACTTGTGGACTTCAACTCCCAGAATTCCTCAGCCAGCAAAGTCCACAAGTCTTAAAGTTGCCAAGGTTGGAGACCCCTGGCCTATAGGCTCCTTCAGTGCCCCCAAAGAAACATCCCAGCCTTCAGAGTTGTGTCCTTTTGATTATAACAGCGCCATGCAGGGACACCTGGTTTCAAAACTGATGACTTCTTTTTATCTGTGGGCAATGTGAGAGATAAAAGGCTTAGAGAGACTGGCTCTGTCCCCCATTTGGGACCACTGCTAAGGGTCACCAGGCTCCATGATGCCTTTAAACATCCTCTGAAGAGGCAGCACCTGGCTCTTCCCCTGAAGGTCTTGTGAAGCGGAGGAACCCAGGGACAGTGGCAAAAGAAAGGTGTAAGTGAGTGCCTTTTGTGGTAGGTTGCAACTACCTAGTCTAGTGAAAAGAAAAACTAGGAGAGATGTGATAGCCGTGTTTGAGGGGCTGTGACAAAGATGAGTGAATCAAACTATTTTCCAAAACACCAGAAGACAGGAAATAATGGACAGAAAGCGAACAAAGAGAAAAGCAATCTAGAACTAAGGAGAAATTTCCCAACAGTGAGAACAATAAACTTACCTTCAGAAAGTGTGGTTGCTCCATCGCTGGAGGCTTTCAAGAAGAGACTGGACAGCCATTTGCCTGAAATGGTATAGATTCAGGGGTGGGACTGCTGGGGGTTCGCGGGGTTCGGGAGAGCCCCTAGCTAAGATTCTGTGCAGTTTGGAGAACCCCCAAATCCCACTCCTGGCTGGCCCCACCCACCCCTCCCCTCCCCTCCCCTCCCAGGGGTCCCCAGGCAGCCCGTTTTGGATGCAGGTAAGTGCAGGGGGTGCACGGAAGTTTGGGAAGGCCAGAAATGGGCCCGTTTCTGGCATCCAGAGAGCCTCCGGAGCCCAGGGAGGCTGTTCACTTGCTTGTGCAGGATTCACTTGCTTGTGCAGGGATTTGGACTAGATGACCTCCAATGTCCCTTCCAACTCTATTATTCTATGTTCTAGCTCAGGGGTGTCCAACATTGGCAACTTAAAGACTTGTGGACTTCAACTCCCAGAATTCTCCAGCCTGCCAGTTCTTAAAGTCCACAAGTCTTAACGTTCCACCCCTGAGCTAGACTAGGGTCCCCAGTCAGGGCTCCCAAGAATTCAAGGATGTCAACCAGATTCGCTTCTTAGCAGCTTTTTACTAGATGTTGAATAATGGAAGCAGGCCGTCCGAGGGAATAGCCCTGGGCAGCTTCCTGAGTGGCGAGAGAGCCTGTTAAGTGAGAATGATTAAAAGGATAATGACAAAACTGTGAAAGAGGGAGAGAGTTGCTCCTGGGAATCTCATTTATTTCCCAGAGAACAAGAAGTGCCTGAGGGAGTGAGGGGAAATTTTGTGGAAGGGAAAGGATGGCCATTCCCAGTCAAATCGCTGCCGTATTACAGGCAGTTCTCAAGTTGCAGCTACCCCATTACAGTAGAAAGTTGTGATAGTCATATAAAGGAGTTCGGTCATGTGACCGACCTGATTTTATGATATTTTTTGAGGTGGTTGTTAAGGGAACAGAGTTGTCACCAAACAAACCAGTGGTTAGCTAGGAGGTTGGTTTTTCAGCAAAACCATCGTAAAAGGCAGTTCACCACATTATAAAAGAGATGTTGAGGCTCTAGAAAGAGTGCAGAGAAGAGCAACCAGGATGATGAGGGGACTGGAGACTAAGGCATATGAAGAACGGTTGCAGGAACTGGGCTTGGCTAGTCTACTAAAGAGAAGGACCAGGGGAGACAGGATGGCAGTGCTCCAATATTTGAGGGGCTACCACAGAGAGGATAAGGGGATCAAGCTATTTTCCAAGGCACTTGAAGGCCAGACAATGAATAATGGATGGAAACTGATCAAGGAGAGATTCAACCTGGAAATAAGGAGAAACTTTCTGACAGTGAGAGCAATCAACCGATGGGAGCTTCATCACTGGAGTCTTTTAATAAGGCATTGGACAGCCATTTGTCAGAAATGGTGTAGGGTCTCCCACTTGGACAGGGGGTTGGACTAGATGACCTATAAGGTCCCTTCCAACTCTGATTATCTGTTATCTGTTGTGATTGCAGGATGCTGCAAATGACCATAACTGCAATCTGGTTGCTGAGCCCACTAAGTGCAGTCATATGTCTATGGCAGGGGGAGGGGAAACTGAGTCATAAGTAGGCGCCAGGGAGATCTGTTGGAACTGTTGAAACTGATCAAGGAGAGATTCAACCTGGAAATAAGGAGAAACTTTCTGACAGTGAGAGCAATTAACCCATGGAACAGAAGTTGCCTTCAGAAGTTGTGGGAACTTCACCACTGGAGGCTTTCAAGAAGAGGCTGGACTCCCATCTGCCAGAAATGGTGTAGGTTCTCCTGCTTGGACAGTGGGGTTGGACTAGATGACCTACAAGGTCCCTTCCAACTCTGTTAATCTGTATCTCTGTTAATCTGGTCTTAAGTCAAGAACTACCTACATTCACCAGTGAATAAAGGTAGTACTCATTTAGGGACTCTTTGAAATTAAAACGACACTGAAAAAAGGGAAATATGACCATTTTTCACATTTACGACCATATGTCAGCCTTCAAGGCTCCTTTCTTTCGCTATCTCTTTGGTTTCCATAGTAACGGGGGGAGGGTGAATCAATTGGGCTTTGTGGAGTGGGAAGTGTGCTGGAGGCTTTAGAAAGTGAACTGCATAACTTGGGAGAAAACTTGATTGTTTATGCTTACTTGTGTCACGTCGCCATGGCATGCTGGAGCCGTGACACCGAGTGTTCCGCTGCGTCTAAGTATTCTACCGTGGTAGGAAGCACCTGCTGGCCGACCGACACCGGGTCGGAATTGCCGATGGAGATGAACGATGAGCCCCGATGACATTAGACGCTGAACTAACACAAGTTGCGGGCGGCTATCGGCAGGGCAATGAACATGCTGGCTGTTAAAACAATGACCTTGGGGGGTGAATATACACCGGGAGGGCACAGGGGAGTTGGTGGAATGTGGAAAGTGGGCTGTGGCGAGGAGATGGTGAAGGAGGGTGGATAATTAACAGAAGAATGCACGGTATCGAGGGTTACATAGTGACCGGAAATTAAGCGGTAGCGATCACCGGATGGTGGATAAACCCATTACGTTATTATCTGGTGGATAAATACAGCTCTGGCTGCGAGGTGCGCCAGAGCTGACTTTACTATCATTTTTGATGCTTGTTGTTACCTGAACCCAGAACAATATATGGACGAATAAAGACTTTTCAACTTGCCGTGGAGCTTTATTTTCCTTTCTTTCTGGACTTCGGCTGAACAGCTGAGAACTGGCTTGATTACTGCGCAACTGCAGCTCTTTATCAAACCAGGCCAAGGTCAACGGCCAGATGTCTGCATCACCACCTGAAGATGTCCCACAGGACATTATACACATCTTCGATTGGATGGACCGTTTGAACTATTGTGGGTGGGAACATTGCCATCATTTTGTATGTGTGTTTTTCACGCGTAAATCCTCATTTCTGGAATCCTTTTGATGCTACCACTTGATTTCCAGTAAAAGTGTTGTGAATCAATAAAAGTTACTAGCATAAATGCAAATCAGGGTTTGGAAACCTGCATACCTGATTGGAAAAAGTTTCTTCTCTCTATAACAATGGAGTCTAAGAAGGTCTTCCTTGGATTTTGAATGGAGCACCATCTGACACCGTTGCAGCCTCCCCATGGTCACGTGATCAAAATCCAGGTGTGTGGCAACTGGTTCACAATGATGACGGTTGCGGCATCTCGGGGTCACAGGATCCCCTTTTGCAACCTTCTGACAAGCAAAGGATGCAATCATGTTACTAACAGCTGCAGTGATTCACTTAACGGTGGCAAGAAAGGTCATAAGATGGGGCCATTAACAAATGTTTCACTTAGCAACAGACATTTTGGGCTCAGTTGTGGCCGTAAATCAAGGACTACTGTATTCCCTTGACATTAAAGACCTTAATAATTCAGCACCAGACATCCTGATACCATTGCCCTGTATTGCTTTATTGCACATGATGTGCAGATGGTGGCATTTTAAGAGCATCTCTGCGCTTGTTTGGTCCAGCCTCACAGTCACTTTTGCACGTTCTGCTCTTCAGGTGTCTGCAGTTGAGTGTTCTTTGTTCTTACAGTTGGAAAGATCTTGCATTTCGGGTGCTTTTTTTGGCTGCTCCCCGGTGTGCACTCCAGGAAGCCTGTGTCAGGACTGTCATCCACCTGCACCAGCCACGCTTTGCCAGATACGAGTCTGCTCTACGCAATGAGTGGAAGGAGCTGTGGGGAGATAAAGGGTTGAGATAAGGGGAAATCAAAACTATTCATTGTGCCCTCCTGTGAGAGCCACTTGCTGCTCCAAAGTCACACCTTGTAATGCAACACTCTCCAGCCCAACAAATCAGGGACCGTTACCAAAACAATTTGTTTGACTGTAGTTGGACAAGGGGAGATATCCAGAGGGAAAGGTAGGGAGGAGTGTGTGTATGGAGTTTGCACTTGTGCATGTAGGTTTAGAGTTTAGAATAGAATAGAATTCTTTTTTATTGGCCAAGTGTGGTTGGACACACAAGGAATGTGTCTTGGTGCAAATGCTCTCAGTGTCCATAAAAGAAAAGATCCATTCATCAAGAGTCAAGAATCATTAGGTACAACACTTAATGATAGTCATGATAAGCAATCAAATCTTACTAGGAAACAGTCAATATAAATTGTAAGGATACAAGCGACAAAGTTACAGTCCTACAGTCACAAGTGGGAGGGGATGGGTGATCAGGAGTGATGAGAAGATTAATAGTAATAGTAGTGCAGACTTTGTAAATAGTTGGACAGTGTTGAGGGAATTAATTGTTTATCAGAGTGAGGGCGTTCAGGAAAAACTCCCCTTGTGTCTAGTTGTTCTGGTGTGCAGTGCCCTATAGTGTCGTTTTGAGGGAAGGACTTGAAACAGTTTATGTCTGGGATATGAGGGGTCTGTAAACATTTTCACAGCCCTTTTTTTGACTTGTGTAGTATACAGGTCCTCGATAGAAGGCAGGTTGGTAGTAATGGTTTTTTCTGCAGTCCTAAATACTCTCTGAAGTCTTTAGAGTTTCAGTGTGGCTGAATTCTTGAGAGTTTTACCAGAGTTTTTACCTGGTTTCTTCTTCCAGTTGGGTCAAGGGACTCGCCGTGGAAGTTGGCTGTGCTGTCTGGAATTCCCAGACTTGTATTCTTAACATGCCTGGTGAGCTGTGCTAAACCAACATTGTGGAAGATTAATTTCTTCATTCTTGCGGCATTATCAGTAACTGTCACTTTTTGTAATTAAAGTTGAGATTGTATCTTCATCGCTATGATTGGTTCAATTGCTGAAAAACATAAAACCCTCTGGAGAAAGAGGGTTTAAAAAGCTTGAATGGAATCCTAATTGAATGGAATTCAAAATGCTTTGTGTCATCGTGATGTCTTAGCAGACGGGACTGCGTGACAAACAAGCATTTTGCTCTTTTATTCTGGACACCAGGGGCTTCTCACGACACAAACAGAGCCCGATTTGAGGCTGGGCCTATTTTAATTGCTGGATTTAATTTCTCAAATATTTACCTTGGTACAAGAATTAAAACAAATGTTGCAAAAAGTCTGGGATTTTGCTAGGTCATGAAAATTAAATGGGTCTGTGGCGAATAGACCTACATTTTTGATGTTCTGGAAAGTCCCCCAAGGGTTTAACTTGCATTTAGATTAAATTGGTCTGCTGAGCAGCACACTCTGGTCCCAGATGTGGTTTTCCTAATGTGGCTTGATGACATCTGAGTCAAAAGGGATGCTTCTTTCCAGGTGACCTCTACTGATCTCTGTCAGTAGGGTTCCAAGGAAACAAACACGAAACAGAGGTAACAGCAAAACCTTTTAATGATTCTTCACGAATTCCGTTCCTTCCTGGTTAAAAGGCTGTTTCAAACTATTTGTCTCTGATAAGAATGTGCCTTGCCAAGGTGGTGCAAGGCTGCCAAGAACACTAGATAAAGTTGCCAAGAAATAGTTCAAACACAAAGAGTCCCCAAACACCAACCAAGATACTCCAAACGTCCACAAGGCTTGAGTGCAAAAACTTATTTGCTTCCTGCAAAGAACTCTGGTTTCTTAGCTGGCTTTTATCCCTTATGGGAGGGGCCATCACCTTGCAGCCTTACACCCAAGTTGCCTCAGCCCTGCATGCACACACACTGGGCACAGGCTCCTCGGGGACCTCTTCATCACTGCTGCCAGCCTGCACAATCTCCAAAGGCAGCACTCCACTCCCTGATGGTCCTGGCCCCAACCCTGCATCACACACAGGCTCCTCATCTGAGTCCTCGCTCTCCGAGACCTCAGCCATCCGCACCTGCTGCCAGCAAACCACAACGGGGACGGATGTACGGACATTTTTTTAGTTCTCATTCTGGCCTCCAATTCTCCCATGCAGGTGCTAACCAGCCAGGGATGTTGGCAAGGTATGGTCAAAAAAGTCAGTATTGTTGTCATCAAAGTTCTGCCTTTTTAAATGTTGTCGTGTTTTGCTTTCAAGGTCAGTTATGGTTAATTAGATGCTGCTCCCTTCTGGGCCGCTTTCAGTAGCTGCTGAGAAAGGAGTTGAGTTTGCTAGTCTTGTGAAACGAAGGACTAGGAGTGCCATAACGGCCGTCTTCCACTATCTCAGGGATTGCCACAAAGAAGGTGGGGGGGGTCAACCTATTCTCCAAACCAACTGAAGGACAAGGACAAGAAGCAAAAGGTGGAAACTAATCAAGGAGGGAAGCAACCAAGAATTAAGGAGAAATTTCCTGACAGTGGGAACAATGAACCAGTGGAATAGCTTTACCTTCAGAAGTTGTGGGAGCTCCAGCACTGGAGGCTTTTAAGAAGAGGTTGGACCACCATTTGTCCAGAATGGTATAGGGTCTCCTTCTTGATTGGACTAGAAGACCTCCAAGGTCCCTTCCAACTCTGATGATGGTGATGACGAAGGCGTCCTCTCTGCAGCCTTTGGAGAGGTCACTTGGGTTTTTCGCTTGTGGAATTATTCAGAAGTAGAACTCCAAGCCAAGCAGCCGGTTTATGTTCTTGTTTTAGGTCTCATCCCACTGAAAGAGAGTGGAAAATCTGGGATTTTGCTGTGTAATTTTTTTTAGCGTAGCATTGGGGGAGAACCAACTTCCTGTAAGTCTGTAGAAATGGGTCCACGTAGGTCCTCCTTGTTTCTGCTCTGCTGTATGAATTTCTCCTTGAGGCTCTTGATCTCTTTATCTTTTTTGGCAGTGCTTCACTCTCCAAGCCTGTTTCAATTTAGCTTCTGAACGTTTCGTTACCAGACTAGGTAACAGCATCAGCAGGATTGTCTTCTCCTATTAGCTTCTTAATGTCTTAGCTTATAAATGTCTTGTATTCCAGTGTGGCCAGTTGGTTGTGTGATTGTTTGTTCCTTTGGAGCTATATTTACATTCAGAGCAGCTGACTGATTCTCTTGTTGGTTGGTTGTTCAAATGGTCTGGTGTCATGGCCCTGTTAGAGCCCGGTCCGAGGAGGAGGAGGAGGAGGAGGAGAGGCCGACAGAGAGAGAGGGCACAGTCCCTTTGGCCCATGAGGAACGACTTGGAGAGGAGGATGAAGCCCTCCCAGGCCGCTCAGGCTTCAGAAAAGTAGGCAGGGAGGAAGAGAGGGTGCAGGCTGACCAAGGAATGGGGGGAGGAGATGGAAAAGGCAGGCAGCAGACCAGTGCTCCGGAGATGAGCAAATGCTTCTTTCCCCACCTGATCCATAAGTGCAGAGAATGGAGGGGAGGCAGAGTCAGTGCAGGGTGACTCGACTACTACTCGGGAGGAGGGTGTGCCCCACCCCTCCTCCCGAGGATCACCTGGAGAGTAGCATTTAAGGAGACACTGTGGGGAGGGGCTTTTTTCGGGAATAAGTGTTGTATTTTTGCAGCAACACACTCCACGGCTCCCGAGAAGAACCTTGCTCCAGAATCCTTGCTCGCCGTGGAATGACGTTGGATCCTTTGCCTTGACATTCGTTGTGAACTTGGCCAAGTTTTGCCAAGTCTTGTCCCCAGAGCAGTGCTGCTTCTGTGGACTTTCACTGCGGGGAAGTTGCCCGAAGCGCCTGTATTTGAGCCTTGCGCCTGGACTGTAGGGGTAACCCGTGGGCAGAGATTTTGGAGAATGGACCGGAACTTGCTGGATTGTGGGGATTGTGGGGACGGTGGTGGAATAAAGGCTGACCAGCTTCCACCTAGCACATGTGGCTTGCATGCCAACCCTGGGTCATAACATCTGGTTTCACACATATTCATATGCTGGATCTAGATCAATATGCTTCTTAATTTCTCCTTTGGTAGAATACCCAGATTCCATAAATTAATGTGTGTGGCGGGTGCTGACATGGCCAGTTGAATAAGTTATATAGATTCTTACGATATTATTTCCTAGATGCAACATATTCATAGCGGACATCGTTGAATTGCACAGCCTTTAACGCTGAACTTTTATTTATTTTTTCCTCTTTCTTCAGCTTTGCTGCTTCTCTATGATGTCACAAACCGAGCATCCTTCGACAACATCCAGGTAAGCCTTGAGGACTCCAGACAGTTCGTGCTATTGCAAAGATGCAGATGTCCAAAGACTGAATCCATGCAAAGTAGTGTTCTGACCCAAGCCTTGCTCAAATTAAACAAACACAAACTATGTATAAAAGGAAACCATTTTTAATGCGGCACTGGGAATTCTATCCATTCCCAGCCAAGAGTCATTTAAACCTAATTGTCCGAGATAAAAGCAAGCACTTTCAAGTGAAAGGCTGCCAAGAACAGAAGTCTAATTACTGATAAATATCCACCGACAGAAGTTTCAAAAACAAACCGGAGTTAGCAGGGCTTCAAATGAGGACTCAGAGTCTAAAGAACTTCTTTGCTTCCTGCAAAGAGCACATCCCCGAGGGCTGGTTTTTATCCCTTATGGGAGGGACCATCACCTTCCAGCCTTACTCCTGAGTTGCCCTAGCTGCTTCAGCTGCTCTCTCCTTCGAGCAGCCCTACACACACACACGCACTGGGCACAGTCTCCCCGGGGACCTCTGCTTCACTGCTGCCAGACTCCAAAAGCTCTGAAGGCAGCACCCCACTCTCTGATAGTCCTGGACCCATCCCTGCATCAGACGTGGGCCCCTTGTCCAAGTCCTCGCTAGACTCCCTGACGGGTTCCCTTTCGTCCTCGCTGTCAGAGACCTCTGCCGTCTGCACCTACTGCTGGAGAACCACAGCAAATAGATCCTGCAGCAGGGCAGGTGAACTTCTTATTAGGCTCTTCTCTTTTTCTGAACAAAAGCGATTATACGTATCCCAGGGTAATGTTGCAATCTGGGTTGGCCACCGGGATGAGAGGTTTAATATTCCGAGCTTTCCAGCTTGTGCTTAGTGCATCCTAAGAGAATGTCTCTCTACAGAGGGTGTGCTTTGGGCTCTTCTGTGTGTGGTGTTTATATGGTGCCTATTATATGTGGCTTTTCAGATGTTGATTGGGGTGCTGATGGCTGCCTATTAAGTCCTTGGCTATTGTTTCCTTGTGCTGCCAAGTCCTCAGCTCCTAAGTGGTGGTAAATCAGCTCTCCTATTGACTGACAAGAGGCTCATTTCCCAGGTTTCAATCATTTCTCTGGCTGTTTTTGTGCCTGCTTGCCCAACAATCTTAATACCTTCAAAATTCAATGTATATCCTTGTTCATTGCAGTGTGAGGCTACCGATGAGTTTCGGTCTCTTTGTCTGACTGCTCATTTGTGTTCTTGCAATCTGTTGGTTAGCTTCCTCCCTTTCTGTCTACATAGTCATAGAGGTAATCTTTGCAGGGGACCCAGTAGATTACATTAGAAGTATCTCCCATCTCCAAGCGATCTTTGCAATGCATGATTTGCTGCTTCTCTATGATGTCACAATCCAAGCATCCTTCGACAACATCCAGGTAAGCCTTGAGGACTCCAGACAGTTCGTGCTATTGCAAAGATGCAGATGTCCAAAGACCGAGTCCATGCAAAGTAGCTTCTGGACAGCCTCTGGGAGCCTCTGGACAGCGTACGATGCCCACTTGCAGATCTCGGAAGTTGCTTCCGAAATGTTTTGGATGTATGGCAGGTTGTGCCATGTGGTTTGGTCTTGTACCTTGTTTCTTCCTTTCTCTCCCCTGTAATCTGAAAGCTCGGAAGACCAAACCTCTGGTTCTGGTGACCAACCCACATCGGCTCCTACAACTTCTCCTTTTCTCCTCCATGTTGAGCTTGCTGGTTCTCATCCTCTCTTCCTTCAGACATGGAAGAAAAAAAAAAGAAAGCATGCTAAAAGCAAAATCGAAACCGCCCTGCGCTCTCTTGTCCATTTCTTCTGATGTGAATGGGTTTTTTAAAAAATTGCATCCCTTGTAGAGATAAAGTTTCTGGAACCAGCTCAGCTGGTGCATTTGCCAGGGCGGATCCTTCTCCTTGGGTTTCTCCTGATCTAAAACATGTTTGGACTTCAAAGAGGCGCGGAGAAGGCCAAGATCAGAAGGCCAAGGCCACCGCTGCTTGGCTCCAGCCTCCATAGTGCCTAGTGCAGTTTGGAGAGGAAGTCGGCTCTGTTGAGGTTCCCAGAGAAGTTTCTGTTTGCATGCTGTTGCTGCTGGACAAACTGGCCCCTGAAGGTCATGCGTGGATGCATCAAAGGGCTTCTGCACATCTTAGAACATAGGATGATAACAGAGTTGGAAGGAACCGTGGAGGTCTTATAATCCTGAGCCACAGTGTCAGCAGGTGTACAGGTTCAGCAAGCCCTGGGCATCTCTGGCTCTTGATGCTGAGAGCGGAGAGGGACCAGGTGGCCCACTACTTCCTTCAGTCCTAGCAAACCCAGGGGATGGCTGCAGCCTGGGAACTTCCGGGAGAGACCACCCTTGCCTGTCCCTCCTTTGGAAGGTCATGAGAGGGTTTCTGATCTTTGTCTCCAGAAGTGTAAAAGTGTACAGGTCTGTCTCAAAGAGGGGGAAATAGGGATGCACCTGTTGGCTAAAAATAACTTCACACCCCCCGGGGATCAGCCAGGGCTTCAGAATTGGATTCAGACATAACTATTGAGATCTGGGTCTGGCATGAGAGTTGTGATGAGGGCTGGGGATTGGGGTCTCTTTGCTGGATGCCTGAAAAAGGCAGGGGCTCCTTTGAGTTCTGTCTCTCTGCACCCCTTCTCCTAGCTTACAATGACCCAACAATCAGCCCCAGTTCTGAGCAGTGCTGGGATTGTCTGGGGGGAGCAACTCTGCAGGGAAACCACTTGTCCAGGGCTCAGATAGACTTTTGTGATGTCTCCAGCAAAGACTCTCGCGCCCAGAGTCCATTGGAGTTAGGTCTCTAATAATTCTAATAAATAAACAGAATTCTCTCAGCACTTAGATGATCCAGCTGTGTTTTGTTTTTTTTATTGTTGAGAAGAATGCCCTTATGCTGCCTGAACACTTTCCCCAAATGGAACGAGCACGGAGCATTATGCTCTTTTTCTTGAACTTGGAGCTTAGCGCCTTTGCTCCCGCTGCCTCTTAGTGCTCCATAATATGCAGCCCTTCTGCTGACATTGTTCTCTGTTCTTTGGCATTGCCTGGCATCTCTGTCCGTGCAAAGTTAGATGTTTATCAAACGGACTGATAATTGCAGTGCTCTTTCCCTCTGCAAATACAAATAAAGGATTATTAGATACTTCCCGCTGCTGGTGAATACAAAATCACAACCTCCAGTCCAGTGTAGTTCATTCTCTTGCGTTTGGGTGCCTTCGTTTTTGCTTGCCATCCCCTGTGACATGTCTGGCGGGGGCGGGGGGGGGGCTCGGTTGCTGGTTTCTGTAATCCCCGTGGGCTGCTCTTCTCTTTTGGTGTGTTGGAAGAAATATCCATCTGGTTCAGTTCCAAGCCCGGGAGAAAGACACCGGAGACAAAATGGAGGCTGATTGGAAAGAGGGTTTAATAATGAACAGAACCACCAAGCAGGTGTGATTCTGGGCAGCTGACCACAAGGAGTTGAGAGTGGGGGGTATGTGTGGACTTCAACTCCCAGAATTCCCAGCCAATATGGCGATTGCTAAGAATTTGGGGAGCTGAAGGCCACACCTCTCAATGCTACCCAGGTTGGGAAATGCTGTTTTGAGATGATGATGCAGCACAAAATTACCTGGCATGAATGCAACAACTTGCTCTGATTTCTCCCTACCCCAGAAACTTTTGGAGGGAGTTTCTTGGCCAGGGAATTCTTTGCAGCCTGAAATTTACAAGCAGGACTGCAGTGGATTCAGGGCACTTAGCCCAGCTGAGTAATCAAAAGGTTGAAATTGTGTGCGTGTTTTTTAACCCCCAGGGAATTACTCCTAAAGTTCAGCCTGCATTTGTTCCTCTTGTTCAGCTGTGGGCAGACGCCATTTGCATCCTTATCAGCCTCTGCAGATTTCAGGCAGTAATTGTGCCCCAAACATCCCTGTCATTTCCAATGCTCGGGGCAGACAGATTCATAGGCCTGGCTCTGCTGCAAACAGAGGGTTTATTTAACCCAACCTTCACCTTTGTCCGGCTCTGGAAGAAGTTGCTGTTGTCTGCCTCCTGCAGCACAAACTCTGGAGATGACACTGTTTTGGTTTCCCTAAGGCAGGGGTGTGAAACTCAATTTCATTGTGGGCCACATCAGAGTTGTGTTTGACCTCAGGGGGGCAGGGGTGGACGTGGCCAGAGTGAGCATGGTCAGCTTGACGTCACTTGTGTCGGGGTGCCTGTGGTGGCCTGAGCGCTCTGCCGGTGAAAACGGGCTCCCAAGCTCCGTTCCCAGTTGCAACAGCCTCCTGCAACCCTCTGCCAGCGAAAACGGAGCTCGGGAGAGCCACCTTCTGGAGCTCTGTTTTGCTGGCAAAGGCACCGCAGGCCAGTCCTTCGCTGTTTCCAGGGCAGCCCTGGAGGCCAGATCTAAGCACCCCATGGACCGGATCTGACCCCAGGCCTTGAGATTGACACCCCTACCCTAAGGCTTGGAGCAATCTCCAGCTTCCTTTCCCAATGGGCATCCCTGGGCCTCTTCAGCCATAATCTGCTAACCATGGTGGTCAACGTCAGCAGAAGCTTTCAGGAAACCTGCAGTGTAGGAGGGAAGCAGGGGGGTCTTCCCCCTCACGTGAATTTGCGTGGGAGAGGTCTTAGGACTCTAATCACTTGCATGCTGAACAGGAGACAGACGGGTGCTGCCGCTTCAGGAAGGGGCTGGGGCCGTTGGAGGCTGAATCAATAGCAACTTAATTTCCAGCCCATCAGACCTCCTGCTTCTAATTCTGCACACTCAACCTCATCTAGAATGCTCTTTACTAGTTTGAGGGATGGGGGAGTGAACAGTGGCAGTTCTTAGAAGATTGGGAAAAAGTCCTGCAGCCTGGAACAGAGAAAGCAAGATGGGGAGATTTATACCCTTTCGGATTCCTGCAGAAGTACCCTAAGAATGATCGGAGGATTGAATGAGGGAAGTGGGAATATCTGACTTTTCTTCTTCCCTCTGCACAACCCCCGCCCCCACACTTCATTTTTTTTCCTCTTCTTTTACAAGGAGGAGAGCAGGATGGTGGTTAATGAGCCTGGGGACCGGATGCAGGGAGGCTGCTCCTGGCCATTCTGATTTCATGCTAATAGGCCAACTTAATAGGAATAGCCCTTAGACCTATACACCGCTTCTTAGTGCTTTTACAGCCCTCTCTGAGCGGTTTACACAGTCAGCCTCTGGCCCTCAACAATTTGGATCCTCATTTTACCCACCTCGGAAGGACGGAAGGCTGAGTCAACCTTGAGCCTGGTGAGATTCGAACTGCTAAATTGCAGGCAACTGGCAGTCAGCAGAGGTAGCCTGCAATATTGCACTCTAACCACTGCACCACCATGGCTTTAAGTGTGTGTGTGTGTGTGTGTGTGTGTGTGTACATAAATTCTGTTTGGATTGGGACAGCCTCTTCAAAAAGAAAAACATTTGTTTAATGGTGGCTTGTTGAATAAGCCAGGGTTGGCTAAGCCCCAAATAACAGATTTACCAAAGTCAAGTGAAGCTATGCAATGGTCTAATGCAGGGTCATAAGTATTTGGGCATGAGGCACTAAGCTGGCACTGTGCCACAGTGTCTGCCTTGCAAGGGAGTCTGTTGGCACTAAGGATCTGGTTGTGCCTTGGGCATTTTGGCCAGGTTTTACTGGTATTTATTTATTATATTTATATGTGGCCCAAATTGCCAAGAGTCAAACACGACTGGATGGATAACCTCATTATATGCTGCCCATCTTGGAGCCAAGCAATTCTATTAGGAGTATTAAGGGAGTCCTGTTGGTTGCTTGGATTTGTTCTTTTTTTTTTGCCAGAGTGTAAGATAGAATTGTTGTTTTGGACCTCTGGCACGTGATGTATTGATTGATAGTTGTTTTAAAGCTTTTTAATTAATCGAGTTCTGTTGTTCTCTGGTTTTAATTTCTTGCTCGCTCCCCAGACTCCCAATAGCGTAATGGGCAGCTATGGAAATTGTTTACAGCAAATGAATCAATATATTTTAAAGGAAAAAAAAGCTTATACCTTTCTTCTGATGCTATAACAGAGAGCAGCTCCAGGGCTCATCTGCTGAGCAATTGTTTGCCAATGTTCTTTTGAGATTGTGGTACCCAGAACTGAATGTAGTATTCCAAGTGGCCCTTGATGAAGGCAGAAAAAAAAATCATACAGTATCTTCCTGTGATCTGTACTCTTATGTTCCTCGTATTACATCCCAAAGTAGCACATGATTTTCCTTTTCAGCAGCTGCATCACAGTGTTGGCCAGTGTTCAACGGGTGATCTTCTAGGAGCCTCCAAATTAAGCGTCTTTAAAGCTTGTGGACTTCAACTTCCAGAATTTCCCAGCCAGCATGATAATCAACTGACAATCAGGCTTTCCATCCCTCCTTTGAGATCATTAATAAATTTCCAGCTGTGTTTTGTCCAATTTGCACATGTTATATCTTCATCAGATATATTACCTTAATACAGACCATCCCAAGAAACTTGGGAGCTTTGTGTGACAGAAGACTCAAAGAATGATGGCAGGTGGTAGATGGGAAGGAGAGGTTCATCCCATAGTCCCTTCCCTCTGTTCACTCCTCGGAGTCTTGGGATGGAAAATTCATGAAACTGGGAGCCAGAAGGATCCCATTGTTGGCTGCAGAGAAGCAGTAAGGTAAAGCTAAAGCTAAAGATTCCCCTCGCACATACGTGCTAGTCGTTTCCGGCTCTCGGGGGCAATGCTCATCTCCGTTTCAAAGTCGAAGAGCCAGCGCTGTCCGAAGACGTCTCCGTGGTCATGTGGACGGCATCACTAAACGCTGAAGGCACATGGAGGAACGCTGTTCTCTTCCCACCAAAGTGGTCCCTATTTTTCTACTTGCAGTTTTACATGCTTTTGAACTGCTAGGTTGGCAGAAGCTGGGACAAGTAATGGGAGCTCACTCCGTTACATGGCGCTAGGGATTCAAGCCGCCGAACTGCCAGCCTTTCTGATCGACAAGCTCAGCGTCTTAGCCACTGAAACACCTTTTGCAGAGAAGCAGAGTCAACCCTTAAAGGTATCTTCATTTATATTGTGTGGCTTGTCCACTTCCTAGAGTCCAACCCCCTGCCCAAGGCAGGAGTCCATATTCCATCCTGGACAAATGGTTGTCCAATCTTTTCTTGAAAATCTCCAGTGATGAAACACACACAACTTTGGGAGGCAAGCCGTTCCATTGATGATTCTCACTGTTAAGGAAATTTTCTCCTTAGCTCCAGGTAGGATCTCTCTTTAACAAGCTTCTACCGATTGCTTCTTGTCTTGCCCTCAGGTGCTATGGAGGATCAATTGATGCTTTCTTCCCTGTGACAGCCCTTCAAGTATGGGAAGGTAGCTATGTCTCCCCTAAGTCTTCTCTTTATTAAACTTCTACTTCATCTATTTCATTCAGCACTTCGTGGTATACCTTGGCCTCCAGCTCCTTAACTATCTTTGTTGCTCTCCTCTGCAATCTTTCTAGAGTCTCAGTATTATTATTTTTTGTATCATGGTGACCAGAACTGGACACAGTACAATACTAATAGTCCTATTAAATTTACCAGTCTGACTTATTAACAAACAAATCCATCTCTTAAGGAGTTTAATGATACTTTGTTTTGATACTTGATCCTTCATATTATTCTTTACTCCCAAACTCTCTGTAATAAACAGTCTTTAAGTCTTAATAGATTCCGGTTCCACAGCAATTTCCTAGATTCTGCAGTCCTGCACAACTTTACCTTCCCTGCACAGGTGGTAGAGGTGTTGGAGCCAGTTTCTAAACACTTTAACACTTTTTTAACCCTTCAGCTCATCCTATGTGCCTCAAGAACCCCTGGAGCTCTATCTGGTTTCTTCTATGGTACTGGAGATGAATTGGCACTAGACATTTTCTCATCTTACCTGCTAAACATTCTTAATGATGCTGATTTGGTGGGAATAAAAAGAGGTGTGAGCCTTGCCCTTTCCTTAGATTGTGTGTTTTGATATTGGAAGCTTGGGTAACCTCTCATTCATCTACAGTATTCACATGCTGGCATCTCTTGAATGGCTACCATTTCTGCTTGTGGCTTCCATTACTTAGCTTTCAAGGAACTTCAGGCAGAGCCATAGTTCCCTAAGAACATCTGGATCGTGCCAAGGCTTCCTGAAAATAAGTTAACTACCCTCATCCCCCTTGTTGATGGGTAGTTTATCTGGCTCTTGACTAGGTTCCTTACAGTGAGATGGAAGGCAAACAAATTTAAAATGAATGAAAGGAAAGGAAAGGAGAAAGGAAAAAAAAGGAAAGTAAGGGAGGGGAAAGAAGGAAGAAGGAAGGAAGGAAGGAAGGAAGGAAGGAAGGAAGGAAGGAAGGAAAGAAGAAAGAAAGAAAGAAAGAAAAAGAAAGAAAGAAAGAAAGAAAGAAAGAAAAAAAGAAAGAAAGAAAGAAAGAAAGAAAGAAAGAAAGAAAGAAAGAAAGAAAGAAAGAAAGAAAGAAAGAAAGAAGCAAGCAAATGTATTGGCCCTGTTCAGAGACCTTTTGTCAGATGGATATCTTTTACTGGAAATCAAGTGGTAGCAACAAAAGAATTCTGAATCTGAGAAAACGAGCGCATAAATCACATATACAAAATGATGGCAATGTTCCCACCCCCAACAGTTCAATTGGCTCATCCAATTGAAAGTTGTGTACCACATCATGTGGGCATCTCCAGGTGGTGATGAGGCCTCTGTCCTTTGACCTTGACATATTTTGATAAAGAGCTGCGGCTGCGCATAGCATAGGATAGAAACCTAAGCAAAAATGTACCCCCCCCAACTTATACAGTTCTGTTTTGTATAACCTCCAGCTCGCTTCCCCTAACCATATCCCCCCTCCTCCCCCACCCTTACTTATGACAGCCAAAAGATGCAAAGCAAAGGAAGAAAATCTTGAAAATCTTGAAGGCTGACACCTTTGGTCTACAACTTAAAATGTGCCTGGCTGGCGTTATTTTCTCATGGAAAGGAGGAGGAGGAGGAGGAGGAGGAGGAGGAGGAGGAGGAGGAGGAGGAGGAGGAGGAGGAGGAGGAGGAGTTTATTGTCATTGTACAAGTATAATGAAATTGTGGATGCACCCCAGCAACTGTTCGGAATACAATAAAACCAAAGCACTTAAAAATGAAGATAAGAAAAATAGAGTACCCACGTCTCCATTTGCAATTTGAGAGTACAATATCTACGAATATACACAAAATATACATCCAACACTGACTGTAACGCTTTAGCCTAGTATAATACACAAGAGATGGATTGTACTGTAATATGTTATTATACATCTGAATGGGGTATTGAGATTTCACATCTTTTTACATCTTAATAAGGTAGTGACTTTGTGTTTATTTGCGGTTCGGGTGGCCCAGGGAAAGAAACTATTTGTTAGTCTAGTGGTGTGGGATTTTATTGGCCTAAAACGCCGTCCAGACGGCAGCAGGTCAAAAAGATAATTGCCAGGGTGTGAGGGGTCTTCTATAATGGCCTTGATTCTGCTTTGGCAGCGGGACCTGGCTAAGTGTTCTTTAGCTCTTAGGATCAGGAATGGGATTCTACCGGGCGAACTGGTAGCTCCGAAGATCAGCTGGGAGCAAACCAGTTGGCTCTGAAGATCAAGGTCTTTCCTTTTCTTCCCCCACCCATCAGCTGTTTTCCAAAGATCAGCTGTGCCGTGCAATTTAGATTAGGTAAAAAGCAGGACATCGTGGGATTTCTTGCTTTCTAGCTAATCTAAATCGCTCGGCACAGCTATTTCCCCCCACCTCACTGTTGCACTGCTTCACCCGGGAGGCTTCCTTGAGGCCCAGGAGGCAAAAAAAAAAAAAAAACATGCCCACCCAATCACATGGCCACACCCACCTAGCCATGCCCACTGAACCGGTAGTTTAAAAATGTGCATCCCACCCCTGCTTAGGATCCTCTGCCCACTTCCATTTTGGGAAGAGGTAAGATTCAGGGTGGATTGTATTTGAAATGCTGGCGCTGGAGGGGCAGATTCATTGGAAGAGATGCCCAACCAAGAAAGATATTGTGAAGGTGTCCATGCCCCACCTTCTTCTTCAGTAAACCCTTTTGCAGTACCTATAGAAGCTCAGGTCTTCTCACTGTCCCCTATAGCTCTCACTTCTGCAGATACAGGAAAAGGAAGACCCCGTTGGCAAGCGGAGTATTAGAGGTTAATAAGAACCCCGTCTCCCCCACCTGGATACATCAAACAGTCTTGGTGGGATATAAAGGGCAGGGGGGGCAGAGCACCAGTGATGATCCCTGACCCTTAAGATGGGATGGATATCTTCTCTTCCGCTCCACCCCTGGACCTGCAAGAAACCTGGGTTTCTGGACCCAGAAGTTCTACTGAAAATGAGAGACCTGACATAGAAATTCCCTCATTGAATAGAATAGAACAGAACAGAACAGAATAGAATAGAGAAAGAATAGAGAAAGAATAGAATAGAATAGAATAGAATAGAATAGAATAGAATAGAATAGAACAGAATATGGAATGGAATGGAATGGAATGGAATGGAATGGAATAGAATAGAATAGAATAGAATAGAATAGAATAGAATAGAATAGAATAGAATAGAATAGAATAGAATAGAATAGAACAGAATATGGAATGGAATGGAATGGAATGGAATGGAATAGAATAGAATAGAATAGAATAGAATAGAATAGAATAGAATAGAATAGAATAGAATAGAGAATGGCATGGCACAGCACAGCACAGCACAGCACAGAACAGAACAGAACAGAACAGAATAGAATAGAATAGAATAGAATAGAAAATAGAATGGAATGGAATGGAATAGAATCTTTATTGTCACTAATCAGCATACATTAAAATAAAATTTCATTGCATTCAGCTCTAAAAAGATAACCATAATGCATATACCCACAGGCACACACACATAGGACACAAAGAAATATCACAGTCTAGTTCGAATGTATACATATACATGGTGGGGGATGGGGGGGAAATCTTGCGAGTTTACCAGATGGAGGGCCTAGGGATCAAAGCTGTTACAGAATCTGGTAGTCCTGGTATAGATACTTTGAAACCAGAGGGGAGCAACAGAAACAGATCATAAAGTGGGTGTTTGGGGTCTCTAACAATACTTGGAGCTCTAAGCATATATTGCTCATAAGCAGTATCCTAAATAATGGGAAGTGAGCTTCCTATAATCTTCTCCACTGTCCTTACCACTCTCTGTAGGGACTTTCTATCTGAGGCACTGCTGCCACCAATCCAAACAGTGTTGCAGTTTGTTAAAATGCTCTCCATCGTGCCTCTGTAAGAAGTGGCTAGGACAGAAGGAGAAAGATGTGAGGATAGTGTCTGACACAGGAAATGCAGGTGCTGGTTTGCACGCTTCACTAAAGATAACATATGAAGGCAAAGGACAGGAATAAGGGACAGGTATGACTGGGCAGGAAAACCTTTACAAAGGGTTCCACCCAACTGTGAACCCAGCAGTTTGTTCCATTCTTTGCCATTCAGTCAGAACTGAAGAGGTTTCTTAGATGAGAAGTGAAACATCCTCACGCTAAAACAAAGAAAATCCAATTGCCTTTCAAAAGAAAGTCCCATGTCCTGGATGACTGGGAGTCTCCGTAGACATTTAGTTATGCACTTTGGGATGAACACCTTTCAAATGATGCAGAGTATGAACCAACTTCCAGTTTTAAAAAATGCAGACTGCAGTATTCAGGTGACCCTGAGGACACAGATAAACCTCCAAGTGGCCTCAACAACTCTCAGAAAGAGCGCTAATGATCAGATGACTGCAAGGAATATTAGTCCTTCCATCCACCACCATTCAGTCAGAACTGAAGAAGCTTCTTGGATGAGAAGTAGAACATCTTCAAGCAAAACAAGAAAAACTTGTTGCCTTTGGGACAGCAATTACCTGGATGACTAAGAATCTCCATAGACCTCCAATTTATTGCACTGTGTGAGCTGGAAAAAAAAGGAACTAAACCTTGATTTTATAATAACAGGTTATTTTCATCTCACTAGAATTCTTCTTTAGTGGCTTTCTGGGTATCCTTGAATTCTTGCCTGCACCAGAACCCGTTCTAATGTCAGCAGATACCTGACACTTCCTTGTCCATTCTGTAAACTGATGAGGACAAAGACTTAACAACTAATAACAAAGACAAAGCTCCTCCCCCCCAAACAAAAATTCCTTACAAATAGTCTGTAATTCCAGAGTGAAACCTGATCCTTTTGTAGAAAGTTAGCACCCACCCTTCTCCTAGAAAAATGAAATATTCTAGGAAATATTAAAAAGGCAGAATATTACACCTCCCTGAATGAGAAAAGGAGAAAAGTGCTCTTGCATAGCAGCCCCCACCTTTGTTAATAGCCCAGAAAGACAAAGGACATATTATCTATGTTAAGAATGTAAGTCACCTAACAGTTGGGTTGGAAAATATATAAACCAGGATAGACATTTTAATGCTGTCTCTTTGAGGGAATGCTAATTGGGTGTGGTTCCTCAAACGGCCATAAGATGGAGCCAGAAACCTGGGTTGTTCTGCCCTGTTGCTGAGAGTGTTGCTGTTCCTGCATTTCCCTATTGATTGTTGCTGATCATAGTTCTTCTTGGATTTGATGTAAGTCTGTTACTGAACTGATTATGATACTGGACTTTGATGTTGGATTATCCCTGGACTGAAAACTGACTGCTTTAACCGTGAATGACTTGGACTGTGTTTGGACTTTGCCTAACTGTTTACTGGAAGTAAAAACCTACATTTTACTATACAGTGTATCTGTGTACTGGTTGTGTGTTATTCCTCACCACTCTCACTACGTCTCCCTGTGTGCACTCATTCTCCTAGCGGGGAATTACCTCAACACTCTACAAGACAGAAGACCTTCAGCTCCAGGATGATGGGATTATTTATTTATTTATTTATTTATTTGTTTATTTATTTATTTATTTATTTTATATTGCTGCCTACTCACCCATGGTGACTCGAGGTGGCTTACACAATGTAAAACCATATTTAAAACAAAAAATAAAAATAAAACAATAAAAACTAACAAAAAGAATCAAATAAATTAGCCCTCACTCGGAACTAAAGAAGGACAAAGCCATTATTAAGCCACAATAGGAATTGCCCAAAGCCCCTTCATTACATCACCGAGCAAGATTCAACCAAGCTTGGGACTCAAGACAACCTACAAAGTTACCCCTGCATGGCCCCATGGGAGTCTGACAACCAATCAGGATACATTTCTTGTCACAGGAACAGGAAGCAAGTTCAAAGTCCAACAGAGGGTATAAATCTCTCTTCCTCTCTCTCACCCGTGTGCTTTTTTTTGGCCAGGACCTCAAACCATGTGGTCCTGCTGTCCACCATTAAACCATCCTTCAAGCAATCTCCATGTTTCCAGTGTCTTTCTTCCCACTTCGAACTGAACCCAGATGGACATTTCTTCCAGCACTTTTTCAGCCAGTTAAAACTAGAAATATTTAATCTTGTGTTCACCTTTCACCTCCTTTTACATTCATCTATTTTGTTCTCGGTGTTTGGGTTGGGTTTTTAATCTCTAAAACTCATTAGGTTTATCTCATGTCATCAAATGGGTGTTGGAACGGAAAATGAAGGTTAAAAAGTGGCCTTGAGGATGGGAACTCATACCCTGCCTTTCCTTCTGGTTTAGAGAGCTGCATAAATGACCTGCTTTTTAAGCTGACCGATTGAGAAAATGTTTTGTTTTATGACTGACAAGGCCACCCTGGTCTGGGAGTGGGATTTGGACAAGACTTGTTCCCCTGTTGGAGGAAACCCCCACCAGGATCCTTCAAAATTCAAATATGCTCATTTACCCAGAAGAGGATTAAAAAAAAAAGTTTAATGCTGAACAACAAACAAAAGCACAAACATAAAACAGTTTTCGTTCCATCTGAGTACTAATTAAGTCTGCTTCTTTCATTCTTCGGTTTTTCAATATATTTCCGTTAAATATCCTTCTGTTCCCTTAATAAGACAGCGTTAGGGTCATTTAAGTTGATTTCCTGGCTTTTTTTCTGCCAAATACAATGCTTTTTTAAAAAACTGTTATAACTTCTCCCAGATGGTAACTCTTTGATGAGCTTTTGAATTGAGAATAATCTTTCATTTTCATTTTTCTTGCACCAGTCTCCGCAACTGTAATTATCTGCAATTCTTTCTCCCATGTTTTGTTTTGGGGCCAGTTTCATACTTCTGTGGCCCACAGATAGCTGGAACGTCACTTCAGGCTCTTTGACCTTCTGGAACAGCCTCCTCGACAAAGAATCACTTGCCTCTTCCATGGAAAAGGACCTGGAGCTGCACGGGGTGGCTGCTCCATCCTTTTTTTGAATCAGTGGAGTTAGATATAATGCAGTAAAAAGAAATCTATTTTTGAGATAAATGTTTGGGTAAAAGGATTTTTTTAAAAAACAAAGGCTATAATCTCTTTCCACTGAAAAGAGATTTTATTTTTTTCCTCCCTGTATCATAAAATTTATGTCTGTGGAGATTCTTGGTCATCCAGGTCATGGTTGTCCCAGAGGTGCTTTTTTCAAAAGGCAACTGGATTTTGTTTTTCCTTGAAAAGGTTTCGCTTCTCATCCAAGAAGCTTCTTCAGTTCTGACTGAAGAACTGAACTGAGGAACTTAGAAGTCAGAACCGGGGAAGCTTCTTGGATGAGAAGCAAAATGTCTTCAAGGAAAAAGAAAGTCCCGTTCCTTTTGAAAAAGCACCTCTGGGACGTCATAAAATATAGTCCTCGAAATCTAACTACTTATTATCTGTGCTGGATGGGAATTGTAATCTGAGTCAGCTCAAGGCTAGTGGAAGGCTGGTCTGCATTACTTTGCCTCGGCTAAAACTTTTGAAATGTCTTGAAGTTCCCCGGGCGTCATGCCCCCATTGGAGCATGAATCTGCAGAGGAGGATGACCCAGAGCTAGAGCCCACAGAGATCAAGGGGGCGGCTGCGTTAGTTTCGGAGGAATGTGGGTAGGCCGAGGCAGCCCAGGGCCCCTCAGGATTAGGATGGCTTGTTAGCAGGGAGAAATGGGGGCAGGATGACGGAGAGCAGGCAAGCAGTGGACATGAGGAGCGATAGAGGTCCGGCGATGAACAAGGACTGCCCCCTCCTGAACCTCGAGCATGGAGAGAAGAGAGAAGGAAAGAACAGGGCAGACTGAGGCGACTACTCGGGAGGAGAGCGCCCCGCCCCTCTTCACAAGGCATACTTAGGGACTGAGATTTAAGGAGACCCTGTGGGGAGGGGCATTTGTCGGGAACAAACGCTGAATTTGTAGAGTTTGTATGCCGTTGAAGGCATTTGGAGTTTGCAGCACTGCTTGCTTCTTCCTTACTTGTGGATTCAGTACCTTGGTCCTGACTTTGCGGACTCATTTCACTGTTCTTTTGTTTTGCTGGACTAGGCGCAGCCAGGGGCTGCTTTGCTTTGCTCTGGGTCTTGCCCAGAAGATGGGAGCGTTGGAGGGGAAATTTAGAGCATTAAAGGGGACCTGGCTGTGTGACCTTCGGGCCTTGTCCCGGGTCATCACACCTGGGGGAATCAGAACAGTCCAGTCTCCCAAGGAGACAGGAATTCTAGAAGGTCTGAATCGGAATGGTTGGTCCAGCCTCTGGCCCGGGCAGAAGCCTATTAAATCATTCTGTGCAGGTGGCTAACCAGTCTCCATTGGAAACTTCCGGTCAAGGATCATCCTTCACCATTTTAGGCAGATGGTTTCATCACTTAATAGTTTTGACCAGGGTCTGAAAGTCAGAAGCTATGAGGAATCACAGAATCCTAAGGCTGGAAGGGATCTTGGAGGTCTTCTAGTCCAACCCCCTGCCCAAGGCAGGCGCCCTTATATCACCTGGGGCAAATCTTTCCTTGAAAATCTCCAACAATGGAGCACCCACAACTGGTCAAAAAAAGGGTCCTGGGTGTGTGTAGCCTATAGAAGAGATTATTTAGAGGGAAGGGGATTAACGGTACTCTTGTAATCTGGAGGGTTGTCCTACAGAAGAGGAAATGGATTTACTCCTTATACCCCCAAAGAATAGAACCAGAACGAATAGATTAAAAGCCCAAGGGAGGAAGTTCAAGATGGATGCCAGGAGAATCATCCTAACACTACAAGCTCTCGACTAGAGATATAGGCTGCCACGTGGCTTGAAGACTTGATGCCCCCAAATAGAGGATGACTTGGGGGGGCATTTACACAGGCAGGATTTGGCCTTGAGGTTTGAGCCTGCTTTAAGGCATTGACAGAGTCAGAGGACTCTGGTTGGGGCCTGCTTCTTGAAGATTGGATTATCATCCCCAGGAAATTCCTGCTCAGATTGTAGGTCCACAAATCAGGAGACATCTGAGTCCTTGGGGTGCCGAGCAATTCTTTTAAAGGCAACGGGCTACTAAAGGTGACACACGATATTAAAATCAGAATAAAATAACACTCAGGCAAAGCACTACAAACTGCCGCCTTTGATTTATGGTCGTAACAGGCAGCTTTATAAGATGCTACTTTACAAAAAACTAAGCTACTTACTTAGTTACCAGATGCCATCCTATCTGAGCAGGCTCAAAAGCTGAATTAAAAATATGGAACGGGTGAAGGCGCCTAATTAAAATGGCAAATATAGGTCCCACTCCCGGGAGCCTTCGTTAAAACAGCAGGTCAGAAAGGAGTTAATGTTTCACTGCAGGAAGCATCTCACGCCAAATGGCGGCCATGGTGGGCACACCTTCAGGGCCCACCTCTTCTACATCAGCCTCACTTAAAAGGTTAGAGTTGCACGTAAGTACATTAGTTTCCCTGTGCAGCAGGTGAGCTGTCTCTTTCTTGATGAAAAGGGTCTTTTAAAGGATGGGGAAGGGGCCGGGAGCCTGGCAAGCCGCAAGAGAAGCGTGTGGAGACACAGCTCACTGGGCTGGAGAAAAGGTCGGGTGTCCCCATTCAAAGTGCCTTGTAACCGCTTTGATATCTCTGTGTATATCTCATAATATAGGTGTTTTTATAAGTTAAAGCAGGAAAGAAGGTTTGCGATGAGCTCTGTGCAGTCTACCAGCCAGGCAAGCAGGCAAAATATTCAGAATTCTTTAAAGGGCAATCTAAATGCAAATAGTCTGAGGTAAAACTTCCTGTGACATTGCCCAGCCTTGTCATATGCTGCATGTTTTCATAGTTACACAATGTGGGTGCCAGAGTATTAAAAAAAAAAAAATTAAATTAAACTAAACAAGCAAATTGGAGGTGGAAGAGGGCTCGCAGGGCCCTGGGCTCGCATTGCCCCAAGCAAGGGAGTGGAGGGTGAGCGTGTCTGGTAGACCTCCCATCAATGCTGCCTGCAGCCTGGCTGAGCTGGTTCAGGCAGGGCAGCTCTTGGAGGCTCAGCTGAAGTTGAGGAAGGGCTGCTCTGCTGCAGCTGTTCCGGTGCAAACTTAAAGGGAGTATATTATTTTTGCAAATCACAAATAGGAGCAAGTACAGACTTTTAGCCTGATTATCTGCACATGCAGGCCTTGGCCCCAGCAGAGCCCCTCCCCCACAAGCTCTGATGCCGCCATGGCCCGGCTGCAACCCTACCCACACGTCCCAACTCTCACAATCTCCACACTGCTGAAATGGGTGAATTCCAGGGGTGGGATTCTACCAGTTCGCACCTATTCGCTAGAACCGGTTGTTAACATTCCAAGCAGTTCGGAGAACCGGTTGTTAGAAGAAATTACTGGGCTAATCCTGTAAGGAAGGCAAGAAGGAAACATTCTGGTGTTGCTTACAGAAACTGCCTCCCCGTTAACCCTTATTACATTCTTGGCAGGACTAGACTTCCTGTCTCAGGAACTTCTCTGGATTTTTTCCCCCCTCCTTTGCTGGTACGTTGCTTGTGTGGAGTGACCATTCAAAGTTACAATGGCACTGAAAAAAGTGACTTATGACCATTTTTCACACTTACGACTGTTGCAACATCCTCACAGTCACGAGAGGCCAGGCGAGGAGATGCATGCCTCGATGTGAGTGATATTGAGTTGGCCGCACCCAGCCAATAACATGACCACCAAGCCATGCCCACCACCTAAGCCATGCCCACAAAACCAGTTGTTAAAAAATCTGAATCCCACCCCTGGTGAATTCCCTTTGAATGTCTGCGAAGAAATATCTATCTGGTTCAGTTCCAAGCAAGAAGACACTGGAGATGAACAGAACCACCAAGCATGTGTTATTCTGGGTGGCTGACCCCATGGAGTTGAAAGTGAGGGGTTTTTATACTTTCGCTTGGGCTTTGTACTTGAGCTTGCTGTTCCTGTGCAAGAACATATTTTCTATTGGCTATTGTCAGGCTCCCATGGGGCCGTGTAGGGGTTATGTAGGGGTCATATTGGTAAAGTACAAATCCTAGATGTTTGTCCGAGCTAAATTTGGTTGACATTTCTGAGAGTGATGCAATGAGGGGGCTTGTGCGCTGAAAGAGTGTTGGGCAATTCCTATGGGGGCTTAATGGCTTTTTCCTGTGTTGGATTTTGGATGAGGGCATTTGCTTATGAATAGAGTTATCTATCTCTTTATCTCTTAAGGGCTAACATCTGCTGAGGGCCATTAAGAAAAGGTGGGGGCTGCTTTCTCCCTCCTAAAAAACCATGTTCCTCCATTCCTCACCCAGAGAAATATAATATTCTGCCTTTTTAATATTTCTCAAAATATTTCATCCTTCTAGGAGAGGGGTGAGTGTTAACTTTCTACAAATGGTTTTTGTGTATTTCACAGGCTGGGTTGTAGTTGTTTCCTTTGTGTTCCTGGAAGGAGAATTTTCCCGGGGGTGCTTCTTTGGTGCCCATTCTGTTAGTAGAGGATTTGTCTTCCTTTGTGATGTTTTTGCAGCCAGTTAAAGAGCAAGAGGGGTTGGATTGTGGGCTAAATGTATAGTAGTAGGAACTTGATCAGTTGCCTGCAATGCAGTTTGGAGCCAGCTACTTTTTTTTGTCTCTAGGAGTTCCACGGTTTTTTTTCTTTGTGAGGAGCTGAAAGAAGTTTTAGATCAAAATATATATTTATTGTTTCTACTGTTTCCATCTTCCGTTAAGACATTAACAGAATCCACAATGGTCTGGCAATCCATGTCTCCACTAGATAATGACAGTCAAGCTGAAACTAAGTAGCAAATGGGGGGGAAATCCTTTACCCAAACTTCCCAAACCCCCAAATAAGATACCCAGACCTAATCCACACATCAAAGGTTAAGGTCTTCAAAAAGCACAATAGTGTTTATTAAATTAGGTTTCCCAGAAGAACTGCATGTTCACAAGAATACACACCTACACACACATACACACCCATGCCCCTCAAGGGTCACCTTAAAATCAGCACGTAGATATTTCCACACCCCAGACAAGCTCCCCCTGTAAAGTCTGCTGCTGTACACCCATTTCTCTGCAGCTGCCCCTAAAGGCAAGTTGTTTTGCTTTTAGGAATAACTGTTTCTTCTTTCCTCACAGCTGTCTGGATCTCATTTTTATTTATTCTTGCTCCAGTTGGAACCCCAAATTATTCTTCCGATCGAACACAGTTGGAGGCTTTTGAGTGAGCCTCTTTGGTAAAGTTTTAGTGTAGGAAATCACACTTTATGTCTGTTTTCCCACATACCAGGCTGATTTATGATGGCTCAATGGAAAAAACGTGTGCCAGGGAAGATGAATGCGAAAGCTTTATTTGTTTTCAGGAGCCCAGTTCCAGGTGCCAGCAGGAGGGTTGCCTGCTGAAGGAGGCTGCCCTTTTCCTACCTTTTAAGCCGGGAATGAGCCTCCTTGGAGTCCCATCTGAACCAACGTATATTGCAGAAAGCAATTTGTTGAAATGCTTAGCAGAAGCACCGCTGCCTTGTTTGCAAGGGGGCTGCCAGCAGATCGGAGAACCAGCCTCAGTGTGTGCTGACCCAGAGCATGGCACAAAGGCAACACAGTCAGTTAATCAGGAGGAGTCCCTATATTAGCTGTAACTTTCCCCCCAATGTCCTGGTTACCTTCTGGCTGGAGAAAAACTCTCCCAGGAACAGCCTTTGGCTGCAGAGAATCCATTCCAAAACATGGTCAACAAAAACTAACTATAAGTCCAATCAAGGCAAAATGAGGTAATTAGTCTGGCAGGGCAGGAGCAAGAATTCCAGATGTGAAGGCACGGCAAAAATTAACACATTTAGAAAGATGCCCGGAACACAGATAAGCAAAGTCAACACAAGATAAACTCATGTTTGCCCCCAGCAGCTGCTGCACACAGCCTACATGTCTCTTAAACTCCCTTCCCAGCTGTGGCTAATGAAAGGAATCAGGGCCCTTTCCTCCCCCGTAAACCACACAACCCGCATTGCTCTCTTCTCCATTCCTCCCTGCGTGCCCTAGGATGAAGTGGGGGTGGGCCTGGGTCTTCCTCTGAACTCACTCTCCCTTGTTCTGCCCAGCCGGACTTTGCCCTTGCTCCAGTTTCCTCCACAGCCAACGGAGCCACACTCCCACTCCCTGTCCGCTGTTTGTCTCGGGTTCAGACTCCGACAGGGGCATGACACAGTGAGCCTGGTGAGAACCATTGGAGTCAGCAACTCAAAGGTTGTGTGCCAACCGGGCAGCAGCTTAACGGCTACAGAGGTGGCCCTGAGGAGGGAGGGGGGTGCTGGGAGTGACATGCAGGGGAATGGGGAGGGGGCTCTGTGGCTGGCAGCCTTGCAAGCTTACATGGGAGCTTGCAAGCATCTAGGGGAAAAGTATTGCTGTACAGGAAGTCCTCAACTTACAACAGTGCATAGAGTGGGTGTTCGAAGTTACACATGATTTATGTTCGGGTGCTGGACAGCTGACTCACAGTTATGACAGTTGTCCCGGGGTCATGTGATCATCTTTGCAACCCTTCTGATGAGCAACGTCAGTGGGGAAACCGAATTCATTTAACAACTGAGTTATTAACTTAACAACTGTAGTGACTCAGTTAACAAATGTGAGAGGAAGAGTCGTAAAATGGGGCAAAAAGTCATGTCACAAATTTCTCACATAGCAACAAAAATGTTGGGCTCAGTTGTGGTCGTATGGGGGAAAAGAGAGAGGAGTGAGGCAGAATGTGTGTGTGTGTGTGTGTGTGTGTGTGTGTGTGCATATGTCTGTGTGTCTATGTAAAGTCTGCCTAGGTGTGAGCCCTGGTGGCTCAGTAGTTAGAATGCAGGCTTGCACGCTAACTCTGCCCACTGCCAGCAGTTCAATCCTGACCGGCTCAAGGTTGACTCAGCCTTCCATCCTTCCGAGGTCGGTATAACGAGGACCCAGATGGTTGGGGGCAATATGAAAATAATGCCTTGACATTGATAAACGGCCCAGAGAGTGCTGTAAATCTAACTGCTATTGCTATCTTAGGCCAAGTGAGAGATCCACAAACCTCCTTCTGCCTGTGACAACCACGTTTGAGCTTCCCAACAGCAACTACATTTTTGGCTATTTGATTTTGCTGGCAAACCAAATACAGCAACATCGATGCCATACTTCAGTTGCCAGGATGCTCCTGACACAGCCAAGCGATGCTGAGGTCCACGGGTGACTCTTTGGCTGCAATTTTCTCTCAATCCCAAGGACTCAATGCTGGCAGACATGGTTTATCTGAGGGAGGGTCTAGGACAATTGGCTGAAGCCCCCTGGCCCTGCCTGTTTCATCCAACCAATTTGCTGCAGGACAAATCTCCCCGGCCAATTCACTACGTGGGGCAATGAGCCGTGTGTCCTGGCAACCAGTCTGTGTGCCAAGTGGGGTGGCCTCTGGCTTCCGATTGGATGCAATATGCAGAGAGGGCACAGGTGGAACGGGCAGCAGCCTCGGGCGCTGGGCTTTTTGAAAAGGCTGTGTGCCGGGAGGAGAGGGATGCTGCGGTTGCTGTATGGGGAAACTGGGGTGCTCCTCCCTGCCAGCTGTGCCTTCCAGGGGGAAGTAAACCACCCTGCCACCCCCAAAAGAGAGGCTGCTGGGCTCCATGACACGGCCTGCCCACTGTCGCACTGCCAGGATGGGGAGAGCAGAAGACTGTTTCCCCCCACCCACCCACCCACATGGCTGCTGCTCCACCCTGTGGCCAAACTGCCAGTGGGGGTCCCGGCCGAGTCCCCCTCCAGGTGGCGGCAACCCCCGTGGGCTCCTGACTGCGAGGCTGTGCCCACCTGCCCTGCTGCTGTTCTCCACTCCATGGAAGTCAGTGCTGTTGCTGGCCACTCGGACACTCAGCTTTGCAAGACCCACTCTGCGGCCGGATCCTCTGGGACCTTCTGGGCAGCAGCAACGGCACTGGCTGCATGGTGAGCAGGCAGCAGCAGGGTGGGCGGGTGCAGCTTCGTCGTGAGGAGCCTGCGGGGGTTTCTGGCACAGAAGGGCTGTTTCGTGTGAAATGTAGCCAGAAGGAAGCCTCCCTCCAAAGCCTTACACAACTGCGCTGTGCACAGAATGGCTTGGCCAAACCCAAAGCAGCTGGCTGGCAATCGGTCTGCTGTGGGAACCCAGCCACTCTGGGATCACTCTTGCGTGCCCGTTCCTTTCAGATTTGGGTAAGGTTTTTCTTTCTTCCATACTTGATTCTTCAGCCAAAGTTTATTTAGTTTAACTTTGCTTTATTGTCATTGCACCAACACCATCCTCAGTGCACATTATGACCATGAAAATAAAAACACAAACAAACATCCTTCACCCACCACACATTGAATTGAAAACCCCCCACACCACACAAACACTGCACTATACAGCAGAATTCAAAAGAGCTACTGCTCTGGGATAGAAACTGTTTTTCAGCCTATTTGTCCTTGTTTTTATTATTGTCCTGTACCGTCTGCCAGATGGTAATAGTTCAAAAAAAGGGGTTCCCAGGATGAGATGGATCTTTGAGAAGGTTTTCAACTTTATTTATTTATTTATTAAGTTTGTATGCCATCCATTTCTCTACCAAGCAACGCTGGGCGGCTGATAATATTTATCAATTGATTAGATTTTTATCCTGACTCTAACTTCATAAATAACCGAAAGTGGTGAACGTATATAATACCTCCTTCCTCCTCCTATTTTCCCCTCAGCAACAACCCTGTGAAGTGAGTTTGGCTGAGAGAGAGCGAATGGCCCAACGTCAGGAGAAGCATAAAGTCTCTCAGTCAGCTTTTGTCCCTGGAGGCAAGACTAGAACTCACAAACTCCTGGTTTCTAGGCTAGCATAGAACATAGAATAACAGAGTTGGAAGGGACCTTGGAGGTCATCTAGTCCAACCCCCTGCTCCAGCAGGAGCGTCTATTCCAAATATTAGCCTCTACCTAGGATTGATCTCACAGCCTCTTGACTGTGAGGCGAGAGCTCCACCTCTAGGCCACCGCACCTAGCTAGCAGTTTAACCACTGCACCGAGCTAGCTCTCAATACCATAAGTAACAGAATAAAACAATTACAGGATTAAAACATTAACATTATAAAACAAACTTCTTGCTGTAGGACTGCAAATGCTGAAAATGAAAGGCAGCTCCATTCTCCATAGGTCACGGTGGGATAGTTCCATATCTGACACATCTTCCTCCTGGCGAAGATTGATGATGAGGCATGGCTCGCTGCCAACATGGCTTCTCCTGGGCCATCAAATGCCCCTGCTTTGATTTTGACGCTTTTGACACTCCAAATGCCTCCTTCTCCTAGAGAACTTCTTTTTCTTTCCAAACTTCTTTTTCTTTCCAAGCCATTCTGTATTTGGAGGAAGAGGCGAGGGAGGACGTTAACAATGGAGCCCGAATTGCTCCCAGTCTTGTAGTATATTACATAGAAATTAAATTGCAAATGCAACTAATGCCCCTTAATTACAGTCATTATTGCACAGAGGAAATAATCCGGCTCCGCTTAAAAGTTGGCAGTAGGTCTTTTTTGTTGGATTCAGTCTCCTTGCTTTGCTCCTGGCTGCATGGAGGAGAAAGGGACAATAAAAGTTCAAAGCTCTTGGCTTCAGGGCCGTGTTTCACAACACTGGACTTCAATTCCCAGAATTTCCCAGCCAAGAGGTTGATGGACAACCAAGTCCTGAGATATCATGTTTTTTTTTGCATCGGTGTTCTCAACCTTGGCAATTGGAAGGTGTGTGGACTTCAATTCCCAGAATTCAAAGCTGGCTGGGGAATTCTGGGAGTTGATGTCTGCACACCTTCAGGTTGCAAGGTTGAGAGACAGCTCCTAAAAATGCATGGAATACATTGGTAACAAATGTGCTGGCTATGTGCTCGCTCGCTTGGTGGACTCTCCTTTAAGTAAGAAAAAGAAGCTTTGAGTTTTGCGTTTTCATTTTATTTATATCCCATCGCCATTCCACTCCCAAGATGAGTAATAGCGATAGAATGTGCAATTCTAATTCCATAAAATTCAGGAAGAACACAACAAAACATAATTCTGTCACACCAAGGGCTGGAAAGCTCTCTACTTGTACATTTTTGAAGGGATTCAGAGGCACAAGCATGTTTATGGGTATATTATTGTCCTCCTTCTGAGTGAAAAGCTCAGCCCATTCTCACTTTGACACCCTCAGATATGGAAACACCCCCCGCAAATGAAAGGCTAGCTGGTCAGGCTCAGAGTGGGTTGTGGGCTTGGGTGGGGTATCTCAAAACACCTGCTAAATATGGAGGGACTTGATCAATCTTACTCTGCCAACACTACAATTGCAGTATCCTGTGATTTCTGATGGGCCCCAAGTTCACACGTAGTTTTATAACTTTTTAACAAGATGTGAGTAGTCAGTCAAATTTGGCCTTTGTTTCACACTTCCCTCACCGCCTGTTTCACAAGGCTGCCATTGCTTCATCCAAGCTACATGGGAGTCATCAATGGTTGCAGGAACGTCTTTCAGCGCTTCTCCTTCAAGATCGCTGATCACTTCATGATCTCCAAATTGAGATCATGTGAAGTAGTGTTAGTGTTGCTTCCTATTGCCTTGGTAAGACCACACTTGCAGTATTTTTTGGTTTTGGTCACAATATAAAAAACATGTTGAGAAAGAGTGCAGAGAAGAGCAACAGGGATGATTTGGGGACTGGAGGCTAAAACATATGAAGAACAGTGTCAGCCTTCAAGATCTTCTACTATTGCTTTGCATCTTTCGGCTGTCATAAGTAACGGGGGGATGAGGTGGGAAAAGTCTGGGAAGTGAGCTGGAGGTGTTGCAATCTAGTGTTGTATAAAATGAGGAGGGGGGAGAGCACATTCTTGCTTAGGTTTCTATTTCTTGCTTAGCTTTCTTTCCTCTGCGCAACTGCAAACTTTTATCAAAGTATGCCAAGGTCAACGGACAGAAGCCTCATCACCACCTGAAGATGTCCACATGATCATATTCACAACTTGTAATTGGAAGAATCATTTGAACTATTTGGGGTGGGAACATTTCCATCACTTTGTATATGCGATTTACGTGCCTAATTACTCAGATTCAGAATTCTTTTGTTGCTACCACTTGATTTCCAGTAAAAGATATCTTTTCTCTAATTAAAAGAGTCTAAGTATTTCTTTCTTGGATTTTGAATGGAGCACTGCCTGACAAACAGTTACAGGAGCTGGGCATGGCTAGTCCAGTGAAAAGAAGGCCCAGGGGAGACAGGAGAGCAGTCTTCCAATATTTGAGGGTCTCCTACAAAGACAAAGGGGTCAAACTTTTCTCCAAAGGGCCAAAAGGCAAGTTGAGAAACAATGGATGGAACTAAGGAGAAATTTCCTAATGGTGAGAGCAATCAACCAATGGAACAACTTGCCTTCAGAAGTTGTGGGTGTTCCATCACTGGAGGTTTTTAAGAATAGACTGGACAGCCATTTATCTGAACGGTATATGGGGTCTCCCGTTTGAATAGGGGGTTGGACTTGAAGACCTCCAAAATCCGTTCCAATTCGGTTATTCTTCATTCTGTTCACCCGAGTACTTTTCCATAGGCTCCTGAGCAAACCCTTCTCTCCCTTTGGCTGCTTTGAAAGGATCTCCCACTCTGTCTTCCATACCTGCCAATTCACACGAAGACGGCATAATGCAGATAAACTGGCACTAAGATAAGGTTACACAGCCGATCAACATATTCTAACACAATTGGTATGTTAAACACTGGTATAATGACGTCAACCACAGCGGTGCAGTACAAAATATAATAATAACCAAAGGAGGAAGACGCAATAAATCCTGGGTGTGAAAGTCAACCTCACTATTATTTGGTTCACCTTTGCAAAATGTTTCACGCGAGACACCTCTTGAAAAGTGTCCAGAAGCTTCAGTTGTAATATGTGGCATCCCGGATACTAAAAGTTGCAGGAGCCGGTTTGAGACTCTTGTGAGGATGGCTGCCCATTGTTTTCTGGGTGTAATTTAAAGAATTCAGTTTCAAACCCCTAAATAGCTTAGGGCCTAAGAATATGTTCCCCGTGAGGAACGTTTCCCAACAGAAGATCCCAAGAGAGGTCTTTCTAAAGATCTCTGTTCCTTAATTCGGCATGGAAAGGTCCTCCTGTATTTAATTATTTGTCAGCCACCTATATTCAAGCAAAGAGAAGGACAGGACACAAAAGGAATACTGTACCTTCTCACCCAAAGTAGTAAGCAGACTCTGCAAAGCCACTTCTGGGTGTGATCTGCAGCACAACAGCAGCTTCCCAGATGCCAAGATGCTCAGCGCTCTCTCTGTTTAAGGCGGGGTGTCCAACCTTGGTTTAAGGCATCACCTTTGCAACTCTAAGAGAAATAAAGGATGTTTTTAAAATGATTCCGTTTGTAGGCCTGCTTCACTGAATTTTTCAATTATCATTTCCTTGTTCCTGAAACTTTGATGCACAGTCTTTGTCCTTTCTCGCCCAACAAGTCTTGGGGAAAGGCGAGGCATCTCTCCCACACCCCACACCCGTATTACTTATTTATTTGGGATTTGCCTGGTCCTTAGTCAGTTTCTTGAGTCCCTCTTCTGGTCAGTTTTTCATCTGTAGAAAAGTTCCACTTTATCTCCGGGTGCAATCTCCCTCCGGTCTATGACAATTAGCCACGGTCAACTCAACTCGCTGCAGGAAAAGAAGTTACACTAATACCAAAGAAATGGTGGAATAGAATCCTTAAAGAAAGGATGCAAAAGAAGGGACAATGTGAAATGTGAATGACAAAAATTAAAATTATTTTTAAAATTATTTTAAAGAATTAAATTGAATTGTTAAATTGTCCGGGGTGGAGTGTTGTCCCTCAGCAAGTTGGCCATGGTGAGTTGTCCTGTGCCAAGTTGCCCATGATGAGTTGGCTGCAGTGAGTTGAACATGGCGAGTTGAGCTTGTCGCAACGAGTTGGCTGTGGCAAGTTGTCCCATTCTGCCTCCCTCTACCCCTGCTTGCAGCCAGAGCTTACCAATAAAACGAATAGTACTAAAGCTGGCCTTGGACATGGGAGCTAAGATCTATCATCAGGCAAACCGACCTGGGTTTTTCTGGCAAGGGGTGAACTGCAAGAGAGGCATCCAGGATTCGTCAGGATGGCCGGCCTGCTTTCCAGGTTCTTCTCTGCTGAACCGTTTTCTGTTCTCTTGAAAGAGATGAATTGGAAGTGTTTTTGATTTGGGGCTTCTCCACCCTCCCCCTTCCCTCCATGAGCCTGAGATTTCAGAAACCACGTTCAAGGGTGAGGCACAGGAAGAAGATGAACAGGAGGGTTGAAGTTGAGAAGCTGGCATGTGTAGCGTATGTCAAGGACCATTAGGATCTCTATTGTGATAACAATCGGGCATCCTCTGAAGTCCTTTATGGTGATATCTTTCACATCAGTAGTTCGCTAATTTTTCTCGATGGGCTGGAACTCTGCGATGAGGGTGGCTTGTTTCATAATGCAGTAGCTGCGCTGTCCAGCCAGTGTATGGGAGTTGGATAGTTAGGTAGCAACTGTGAGCTGTTCCCTTAAGGGAATGCATCATAGTAAATGTAGTTAAGGTATCCTGGGAAATGTAGTCCATATCATGTGACCACATCTGTAATCCTGTTTGGTCACTCAATTGACCCTTGAGGGATTGAGGGAGGTTTTCCTCACTCTTGGCTGAACTCATGGACTCGTGGTAACTATTCTACTTCTATCGTTACAAGATGAGAGAAAAAGATAGGAGATAAACCATCTTTTTACCTACAAGACAGATATGCAAAGGATTGGTCATTAAAGAAAAACTTCATCACAAATGTGAGTTATGAGGATACCTGATGAACCAATAAAAGTACTTTGTTATGGATGTTTTGTGGAGTTTATCTATACAGGATACAGAACAGTAGCAACTCAGCTGTGGAGTGAAATGGCTGCACCATTAAGTAGGGAGGGAGAGGGAGATGTTTGAAGTGGCCATCTTTGATGGACCGCAATTTGTGTTGCTATATAATTTACTGAGTCTTTGTGAATTTCCACATTAAGTGACCACGGAGGATTGGTTCGCATGTTACATAGCCATTAACCAAGAAGCCTGGCACAGTGGTTAGAATGCAGCATTGCAGTCTGACTCTGCCCACAGCCAGCAGTTCGATCCTGACTAGCTCAGCCTTCCATCCTTCTGAGGTCAATAAAATAAGGACCCAGATTGTTGGGGAAAATCTGCTGACTCTGTAAACCACTTAGAGAGGGCTGGAAAGCACTGTGAAGCGGTATATAAGTTTAAGTGCTATTGCTAAGTGCTATAACATGGTTGGTTGGTTGGTTGGTTAGCTGGTTTGGGAGTTACTATGATGCTTCTTCCATGCGATGAGATTTCCCATCTTGCTAAATTGAGCAAATGTAGATTGGGGTTTTTGATGAAACTTGAGGATGACAGGGTTGATTGACAGCGAAGCAGACTGCTTAAGAAAACGAGGGCTTCTCCTTTGGGGATTTTAACGCAAGACTTGATGGCTTGGTTCTGTGCTAGAGGATTTTTGACATTAGGGATCTGGATTGTTTTGAGGGGCTCTAAACAATCACACATTGGTTATCCACAGGTTTCTTCCCCAAAGAGGGATTAAAAATGGAAAAGTACAAATCTGTTTACTCCACCCACGCTGTTTGTTATTGTGCATGATACTTTTTCCAAGTTTTAAAAGTTTGCATAGATACTGTCTCAAATCCATTCTTAATGATAGGAATCCGAGCCTCTCTCCGTTTGAGGCAAATGCTGATTATTTCTTTCCTATCACAGTTATTGTCTCTTTAGCACCATCATGTGCCCAAAACCAGTTATTGGGTACTAGAAATAAAATGTGATATACCACAACAGCAGACAAGATTATTCTACTGAAAAATATTATGCTGTGGCTTGTGATAATAGCAATAGAAACAAGCACAACCAAGCTATTTGTAGAAAGGAAAAAACTATCCGCTTTAATCAACAGGTATAGTTTTAATTGCACAAAATGTACATTTTGGTAAAAGATGAAGGACTGGCAATATGGCTGAAGACATATAACCTGGGATTTTGGGCAAAGTGGGGGGTTGTGGGGGTGTGTGCAAAAGAAAACCCCCAAAGCAGTTGATTCGTTCTATTCCCTGACGGCCAATGGAGGTTAGTGACAGGATTTGTGAATGTAACTATAATATAGGTAAAAATTCAAAACCTAAAAGACAGATTAGGGATAGGTTGTCATAGAGGAAAATAACAGAATAACAGAGCTGGAAGGGACCTTCTAGGTCATCTAGTCCAACCCCCTGCCCAAGCGGGAGACCCTATACCATTTCTGACAGATGGCTGTCCAATCTCTTCTTGAAAGCCTCCAGTGATGAAGCTCCCAAAACTTCTGTTCCATGGGTTGATTGTTCTCACTGTCAGAAAATTCCTCCTTATTTCCAGGTTGAATCTCTCCTTGATCAGTTTCCATCCATTATTCCGTGTCTGGCCTTCCGGTGCCTTGGAAAATAGCTTGATTCCTTCCTCCTCTCTGTGGCAGCCCCTCAAATATTGGAATGCTGTTATCCTGTCTCCCCTGGTCCTTCTCTTCCCAGAGACTAGCCAGGCCCAGTTCCTGCAACCGATCATCGTATGTTTTAGCCTCCAGTCCCCTCATCCTCCTGGTTGCTCTTCTCTGCTCTCTTTCTAGAGCCTCAACATCTTTTTTTTTTAGTGTGGTAACCAAAACTGGATGTAGTATTACTTTCTCTTTATTGTAAGCCACTCGAATAAAAAGTCGCTTTGGATGGTAAGATGGACAGCATATAAATTTAATTTAAAAATTAAATTCTTCTAATGACTCTTGCGTTCCTTGCCAAGGTTATCTCTACAATCCTCTACCCCTGTACAAGCTTAGTTGAATGCAAAATGTTCTTTCATTCTGCCAGTCTCATGCGATATTTACTCTTCACTTAATGACTGCAGTGATTTTCTTAACAACGGTAAAAAAAATGGTCATGGATCCAGTCACAGGATGACTCACTTAATGACCACATTGCTTAGTGACTGAAATCCTGCTCCCGATGGTGGTCGTAAGTCAAGGACTACCTGTGTAACAAACGTAGACTGCAGACACCAGGAGAGCTTTTCTTGTTTTATGATTTCTTGGAATATCTGTCAGGTCCCTAAGATCCTTATCGGGATGCTGCCATTCTGGTGGGGAGAGGGCCTTGGGATGCTTCTTTCCTGCATCTGGACTTCCTGTCACTTTGATGTACCTGCTTGGGAAAGGGAGGGGGAGGGAACTGCCTAGGGCCATCTGAGAACAACTTACCACTTTTCTCGGCTTGGCACTTCACACCTGTGGATTGGTTCGCTTCCGACTGGACATAGGGGACAGGTTTTCTGCAACGTTTAACCTAACGGTTTTTGAGTGAGAACTTCAGATCCTGCCTTGCTTTCCCTTTCTCCCAATAAAGGTTTCCTTTTGAAATAATGCCTGTTTCAAGAGTTCTGTTTTCTTGAGGAGAGAGGAGGGACAAGTCCTTGCAATAGCCCATTAATAAGTTTTGGAAAATATCCCGGTATCTTCCAAACGTTGCTCCTGTGATCTCTGATTATCCTATGTTCCTTTTTAGGCTTGGCTGACAGAAATCCACGAATATGCAAAGCAAGACGTGGTCCTTATGTTACTGGGAAACAAGGTGAGTACTTGACTTACAGCCTGGTGTTGGAACTGGATCTGTTTTGGACATAGAAGCTGTTTAACAAGGGTAGAGGGCAGAGGAAGCTAGAGGTGTTTTGCACAGGAAGAAATAAAACCTCAAAACACTCATCTACCTCATACCCCTGCCTCATACCCTCACCTGCTGCAGGAAGGGTGGTGGGGCCCTGGTTTGGTCCATCCAAGCTGGAGACCTCCCAGGCGATGGGACCGGTGTGATCTGAGCAGTCCCAGAATGCACTGCTCCTGCTGCAAACATTGATGCTTTCTTGTTGTGCTCAGGTGGATTCAACCCAGGACCGAGTGGTGAAAAGAGAAGATGGGGAGAAATTAGCAAAGGTATGCAGGTCGCCCACTTCATTAAAATTAAGGGCAATTTGGCTCCAGGAGACCTTCAAAAAATTGCATCTGCTTCCACAGCTAATAGAACCTAATCTCTTCTGCTGCACCATGTTATAGAGAATTACAGGGAAGAGTGCCAACAAAATTACATGCTATGCTATTACATAAAATTATTATTAAAATTACACATCCACCAGGAAAAGATCAAAACTTGACAAGGAATTGGAGATAATGATTCAGGTTGTGCTTGAGCTGCATTTGCAGGAGATGGCAGACTGCATTCGGTCTTGCCTCGGTCTTTGTTTATAGAACCAAGGATTGTTTTTGGCTGCTGCCGCACACTGCTGGCTCATGTTTAAGTGGTAAATATGATGATCTGTTTTTGAGCAGCCAAGAAACAAAAAGGATGACCTCCACTGAAGAAATTAGCTCTATTCAGTGGAACTGTGTTGGGGCTTGTCGGCCACCGTCCCTTTCAGTAGCCGAATCAGAGGAGGAGGTGGTGGAGGAGGAGGAGGAGGAGCAGGAAGGGTGGGAGTCAGGGTCAGCATGAAAGCAACCTGAGAGCTCCAAGGGGGAAGAGGAAATGGAGCTGGCAGAGAGAGAGAAAGAGAGGGAGGAGGGAGGAGAGAGAGAGAGAGAGAGAGAGAGAGAGAGAGAGAGAGGCGGAGCCTTGGCCGTCCGTCAGCCCTCAGATGGAGAGTCAACAGCCCCCAGGTCTGGAGGTGGCTGATGAGGAAGAGGAGGAACATCTGGGTTCAGTGCCTGACGTGTGGATGCGGAGAAGGCAGATGAGAGGAGAGCAGTGGAAATCTATGGGCCGGTCCTAGGGAGCCACCGCTGCTAGCGAACCCCCACCCTACCTCTGGTGATAAAAGGCAGGGGGTGGAGATGAATAGGAGTGGCAGACAATTATTCATCTCCCTGCTGGAGCCTGGGCTACTGACGCCGCTATAAAGGAATCATTGCTTCAACTACGGAGGGTTTGTCGTGTTTGGGGAGCTGGCTCAGAACAAATGCTTGCCTCTCAGAGTTGTGGATGTTCCATTACTGGAGGCTTTCAAGAAAAGATTGGACCACAATTTGAGGTGGTATGAGGACCCCTGCCAAAGACAGGGAGGGGTCTGGGCTAGAAGATCTCCAGACCCCTCCCAACCCTAGGATTGTAGGATTCAATTCTTTTGCAGCATCTCTGGGCTGCAGTAAGGTACAAAAGATACTTCCAGCCCAGGGACATCTTGAGGCAGCCTGTCCAGGATAACATGCATGCAGAGGGAAGCTGCACAGAATCCGGAACCACAGAATCCGTGTGGGATCGTCCACGCCCAATCTGAGAAAGAGAATTGGAGAGGAAAGCAATGAGCCCCAAATGTCTTATTTCTTTGGTGCAGGAATACGGGGTTCCCTTTATGGAGACCAGTGCCAAGAGCGGATTGAATGTGGACTTAGCGTTCATGGCCATCGCAAAGTAAGTTCCTTCATTTCCATTCTCCCATCAAAAGTGCATCTCCATCGCCAACATGCAGCTCCCAAGAACATTGCTGATGTTTTGCAGAATAAGAAGTAGAAAGGGGGGGTGCAGGGTCTCTTAAGATGTAACACAGGATAAGCTTTATTGTCACTTTTTTCTGTAAATACACTGGCACACATTAAAAAATGAAATTCTGATGCCCGCTCTCAGAAGGATAGATAGATGCATGGATGGCTGATAGATGATGATGAGATAGATAGATAGATAGATAGATAGATAGATAGATAGATAGATAGATAGATAGATAGATAGATAGATAGAGATAGATGATAGATATAGATAATAGATGATAGATAGATAGATGATAGATAGATGATAGATATAGATGATAGATAGATAATAGAGATAGATGATAGATGGATAGATATAGATGATAGATGATAGATAGATGATAAAGATAGATAGATAGATAGATAGATAGATAGATAGATAGATAGATAGATAGATAGATAGATAGATAGATAGATAACTGGTAAATAGAGATAGATATAGACACACAAATATAGACATACACATACATATATACATACAGTATATATCATAGTCTATTTTGAATAGACAGTAGAAAAGTCTTGAGAATTAACAAGGTTGATGCTAGATGGTATAAAGCTATTTCAGAAACACTGTTCAGTGAAGCAGCCGCAGCCAAGCATGGCACTGCCATTTCAGAGGGTGGAAAAAGTTCCATCAAAAATTCTGGGAGATGAAGAGAGACCTGGAGCAATGCAGGCAAAATACATCAAATCTGACTAGGTGAGGGTAACTGCAGCCTATGGGGTGAGTTTGGCCTAGAGGCTAAGGCACCAGAACTAGAAACCAGGAGACCAGGGGTTCTAGTCCTGCTTTAGGCATGAAAGCTTGGCTGGGTGGCTTTGGGCCAGTGTCTCTCCTCAGCCCAACTCACCTCGCAGGATTGTGGTTGTGGAGAATGTCAGAGGAAGGGATACGAGATATGTTCACTGGCTTCAGTTATTTATAAAAATAATAAATAGAGGAAATTTGCCACTGTTATTGCATCCGTGGCATGACATCCAGCAACCCTTTCTAACGCCCGAGCTGAGTTGTGAAATTCTCAGGGAATTCTCCCTCTGCTCAGAGTTGGAGGCCAGTTGGACAGAATGGGAGGGATGTTGTAGACTTGCTGATCATGAGTAAGTGGACCAAATCCTCTGCCATTGTGGGCTAGACATTGACCCCTTGACTTCCTTGTGTGGCCATGGAAGGGATACCTCATGGCAGGACAGGTCGATGGCCTCAAAAATGGCGTTGGGGCCACGCATCGTGGGCATTACCAAGGGCTTCGAAGAAGCACATAGTCTGGACTGGTGCTACTCAAACTAAGCGACTTTAAACTGCATCCCTGTTTGGTTTGGTGGCAGCAGTGCCTCAGATAGAAAGTCCCTACAGAGAATGGTGAAGACAGCGGAGAAGATTATAGGAAGCTCAGTTGATAACGGTACTACTTATAAGCGCTACGTGTACAGCTTGAAGCATTGTTAGAGACCCCACATACCCACTTCACTGTCGGTTTCTGTCGCTCCCCTTTGGGAGGAGCGTTAGGGTCAGATTAGAGGAGGAACTGCCTGGCTGTGCATGGGAGAACTGACCAAACCTTGTGTTCAATTGCCAGGGAGTTGAAACACCGGTCCATGAAGCTGCCCAACGAGCCCCGGTTCAGGCTGCACGACTACGTCCGGAAGGAGGTGAAAGGCGCTGGCTGTTGCCGCTCATAGACTCTCTCTCCTGGGGGGTCCTGTCCAGACCTCCCCCCGTTGAAGGAGACTTGCCACAAGCACCCTGCCTGCTGCATCCATATCTGCCACTCTTGTTCTCCTCCTTCCTGCTGCACAAGCGCTACAAATCTCTTCCTTGTGTCTTGTTGTCTTTGTCCAGGTGAAACTTTGGAAGGATAAATGGGGGCAGCTTCTTTTCCTTCCTGGGGCAGGCAAGTGGGTTTTTTTTCCCCCCAAAAGAGATCCGGGTTAGAAGCAGCAATGGACAATCTGAATGTGGACAGGGCCTTTGGGGGTGGGGGAGAGAGAGGGAGAGGTTTGTGCAGTTTCAGTGTTGATATCCCGCATGAGTGACCCCCAAAGGGAGCGGGGCCACAGGGGAGCCCCCCTCCCCAAAGTCCTTGCCAGGGAGAGCCCAGTTGCCATGGGTTGGCTTCATATAGCGACTGTTTATGTGGGACTTCAGCTCCACTTTCATCATTACTGCCTCAACGAGTACCCAAACATGGGGGTTTCCACTGTTCTTTATTTTTTTAAATAGATCGAACTTAAATGTTTGGTGTGCGCTATTGCTGATAGTTCTTCGAACACATTTTTTCCCCAAAAAAACACCCGAAACCAGCTGACTCTTCTTGGCTGTCATTTGCTGACCACCCTCTCCGCAGGGCAGAGTAAATGTTCCTTCTGCTCTAGCTTTGGTTGTTGTGCTGCAGCTCTGGCAATTTCCCTGCGTAGTAGGGTGTGCCTTCCCCCCCCCCTTTTTTTTTGGTAGAAGTGTAACACAGAGGGAGCAATCTTATAGGATGGGGCAGTGGGGTATTCACAGTGCCGGATCGGGTATTCAGAATTTGGCGTGGGTGCGAACCGGTGTAAGTTCTGGCTGGCCACGATCGGACGCTGACCCGCCTGCCTGCCTGACATCTCTGAGGCTAGGAGTGCTGCATGCCCCTCCCATGCTCTGTTCCTTTTCTTCCTGAGCCCCAGAGGAGCCTTGGGGGAGCAAAAACACCCCTCCCCCCAGGCTCCTCTGTGGCTAGGAAGCTCCCAAAAATGGGGGGGGCTGCAAAATAGCCACGCCCACCAAGCCAGGCCCACAGAACCGGTAGTAAAAGTTTTTGAATACTACCACTGGATGGGGGTAAGTTGGGTCCTTCATTTCCTTCATGCATCTCCAGGGGTTGATCCCAAGGGTGGTTGATTTCCTTCCAGGAATTCTATCCCCATTGGGGGGGAAAATTGGCTCTTTTCATCAAGAGGGCTCTCGGCGTGGATATTTGCACCCGCCCAAAGAAGGGGAGAGGGACCCAGAGCCCCGATGGCAAGTGGGGGAAATGTCTCTCCACATCAGGGCTGGCAAAGAAATCCAGCAGGCTTAATTCTTGGGTCGGGTTGATGGGACAGAGATGTAGCAGGTAGGAGCTGTGGTGGCGCAGTGGTTAGAAGGCAGCATTGCAGGCTGACTCTGCCCACCGCCAGGAGCTCGATCCTGATTGGCTCAAGGTTGACTCAGCCTTCCATCCTTCCAAAGTCGGTAAAATGAAGACCCAACTTGTTGTGGGGTCAAGAGGCCGACTCTGTGAACCGCATAGAGCGCGCTATAAAGCACTATGGAGTGATATATAAGTCTAAGTGCTATTGCTATCTATCTCCTCTCTCACCGTGGTGATTCAGTGGTTAGAATGCAGCATTGCAGGCTGACTCCTCCCACCGCCAGTTCAATCCTGACCGGCTCAAGGTTGGCTCAGCCTTCCATGGTCGGTAAAATTGTTGGGGGGGCGGGGGCAAGAGGCTGACTCTGTATAAACCACTTAAAGTGCTCCAAAGCACTATGAAGCGGTATATAAGACGAAGTGCTATTGCCAAGTCTTCCAGAGGAAGGCAGGAAGTGTGTAGAACTCCCTGGGGTTGTGATGGCCACTTTCTCTCCCCACCCTGAGGGGATCCTGTCCAGCTGTGGAACAGGCTCTGCTCTTCCATGCGATCATCTTTGCTTCAGCTTTTTTTACTGGGCCCTACGACTTGCTAGCAAGGGGCTCCATGTTTGCACCCGCCTTCTCCAACCAGTGGCCCTCCTGATGCATAGGGGTGTCAACCCCTGCAAGCCCACTAGGGCAGCCACGGTGGAAGTCCAACGCCTGGGAAAACACCTACCAGTGTAGAGCTGTTTCGGGGAAGCTTCCAGCTCGATTGTACAATCCAGCAACTCAGCAGCCCAACCTTAGCAGAAGAGGACACGCATTATCTGGTCAGCCTGTTTTATTTCAGGGTATTGGGCCATGTGGATTAGGGTGCTTTGTGATACGTGTGCTAAGTTGCCATTGGGCTTTCCTTGTTAAATGTTGTTTTCCTTGTGCCCAAGCAGATGCGTTTTAAGTTAAGAGTCCTTTACACAAGCCCTAAATTGGATTATTTTCACCACCTTCTCCAAGGAGAAAACCTATCAAAGGCAGCTTTGCATGTCACATCTCTGCAGTTCTTAGTGGCTTGTCCATCCACAAGGTGGGAGGAAACTGTGTGCAATGCAGAACTGCAGGAGTTGGGCCAGTCTTGCCTTAACTTCGAAGGCCCTGCATTTGTAGCTTGGCTTTGGCAAACCCCATCTGGCCAGCGCATGGGCTGCCTTGGCAGGACCCAGCCTGTTCCCTACCTGGCTTTGTTGCCATGTAGCTAAGAGTTCAGAGTTCCTGAGCATCTCTCAAAAGTGTTTATTTATGTACCAAGGTTAACTGTTGGCTCTTGTTTATAGCTTTTTGGGGTTTCTCATAATAAATGATTTTTTTTAAACGATGCTTGCTTCTGAAGGTCCAAAAGCAGGCCTCCTTCCTAGAAAGCTCCGTGTTTCTTTCTTTGCCGGGACTCCTCCATCGTTTCAAGTGAAAGCAACGAGTTTTTCATTCTGCGTGATTTAAGGTCCCAATTCTACTAGGAATTTAGCATAAAGGTTAATAATTTTACACTTAGTTTGGCTGAAAGAGCTGTCCAAGGGAGGGACATCAGGCTGAAAAGGGAAGGGGGAGGACCATAGCGTGCTGTTGGGACAAGAAAACACTGCGCTAGCCAATATAAAGATGGAAAATCTTGTTCTAACTGGCTAAAGAAAGGGTATCAAACTCAATATCATGGAGGGCCGCACCAGGGTTGTGTTTGATGGGGGGGGGGGGAGAGGTCAGCTCAATGTCACTTGTCAGGAACAGGCTCCCGAGATCAGTTTTCAGCAGATGGCCTGCAACCCTCTGCCAGCAAAAATGGACTTCGGTGGGCCCATTTTCCCTGGCAGAGGCACCGTGGGCCGGTCCTTTGGCTTCCAGGGCAGCCCTTGGGCCAAATCTGGCCTGAGTTTGACACCCTCTGGTCTAGAGCATCACTTAGGAGTAATGGCTCTGCTTAGAATCCCAAGTGTTTCTTTCAAAAGGCAACTGGACTTGCTGAAACCTCTTGCAAGCAATTCCAAGAACACCTGTTTGTACTATTCAGGGAAAACAAAAGTCCATTTGCCTTTAAAAAAAATCACCTTTGGGGCAACCAGGATAGCTGGGAATTTCCACTCTCTACATAGAATGCATTGCAGTTTAACTAAAGAACTTAAGGTACACCCCTAGAGATGATGCAGTTACTCTCCAGTCCTAATTTCACTATTCAATTAAAATTTGGCAAATTGGAGTTTAAAGCACCTCTACATTGGCAGCATTAGCAGACCCAACCCAGCAAGGGCAGGGAAAAACGGTTTTTGTCTTTGGCCTTCAAAGCACTTGCACACTTCAAGAATAGTGACTTAGTAGTTTTGGGTTTACTAAGACAAATGAATATGGTGTTTGACCCTGAGCCAACTCTGAAAATCCATTGTGTCTAGACTGTAGGGTTATTAGAAAATTCAAACATTCCAAACTGTTAAGCTTTGTTTATTCTTAAAAAAATCAAGTTAACAGTTTATCTGCCACAACAGATTGGGCTTATAAATGATGTACAATAGATATTTCACAAGAAAATGGTAACAATTGGCACTAAAGAACTTCCAAAATTCAATTGGTTTTTCATTTTAATTTAAACATTTTCATTAGTGGCAAGGGATTAGATATATTGGAATGGTTCATACAAAAGGCAGCAAAAATGAAATGACTGAAAATTAAAAGCCTTCAAAAATAGTCTTTTTAAGCTGGCCAAAATTATTCAGCATTCACCGAAACTTTGCAAGGTTTTGATGCATTACAGCTATTAAAAATCATCACTGCCAGACTAAGCCCCACATATTTCCAATGTTGGGATCCCATATTTCAATCTGTTTAGTATCTTAGTCCCAGGAACTCAGTTGTCCCCAGGAGGCGTTCTTGAATTTTAGTAATTGCTTTACAAAGAAGCAACTCTCACCCCTCTCTGTCCTGCCTGCAGCACTTGAGCAGTTCAGTGGAAATTGCAGGGATCTGCCTGTGCAAAAATACACACTGCAATTGATGCAGGTAGATAGTTGAGACACAACAAGAGAGCTTTGCAAGTTGGGGTTGCCTGTCACAGGAGGTGTACACTGTCATTCAACAGCCCCTCCATCTCTGTCCTCCCCAATGAAATGTTAAATGAACATGTGGATCATTAAGCAGAATGTGGGGTGCCTCCTGGGTGGGGAGGCCTTTAGAGGCCCAGGCCTGCCTACTCCTGGTGTCAGACCTGCCACCACTTAAACCTCTAAACAGAAACAATCCTTGGCTCCATTTGAGAAATGTATTAGCTGATTTGCACTTCTCCTTTGTCACCATTGTCAACACAAAGCAGCTTTTGCCAACTTCCACTACTTCAGTCAACATTTTACTCCTGGTGTCACTTAAACCTTTAAATAGAAACGATCTTTGCCTCCATTTGTTGAGAAAGGTAGTTCAGTTGAAGGATATAAGTCCACCTGCAAAAATGATACAGTGGGTTAATTGAATAGCTTTTAAAATCAGAATTCCGATTTTAATCGGAAGAATATCATGTCTGTTTTAAACATTATTTGGCTCTTCATAATCTCCCTGCCCAACACTGATGTTTAACACTGTGCTGGTATTCAACACTGGCTCACGAAATAGCAAATCCAGCCCTTCCTTAGAAAAAAGAATGCCTTTTCCCCAACATCTTAGTATTCGATTGAAAACAATGCTATTTTTAATCTGTCTTAAAATTGACTTTATTTTATTACCTATGCTGCAATTCCTGTCCTCTTCTATTTCCATCTGCTTCTAAAAAGAAAAAGAACAATGCCATTGATTTTTTAAACCAACAATGACAAAACTCTAAGTATTCCAGGGGAGTCGGACAATTTAGACATTATATAAGCTGAAGACCTGCCCAACTGGGAGGCCCGTTTTAGAACTGTTCTAAAATTTAAAACAAAAAAAAAAATCCCTATCTCAATTCAGACCCAATGCCCTATGATATGAATGCCAAGCCTCAGAACATGTGTAAAATCACCAACTGCAAGCAGTTTTCATACGAGGTGTCAGAAAATTAAAAGTTCATCACTGGCTGGTGTTTAGGTTAGAAAAATGCTTGATCCTACAATTTGTAAGAGTCACCCTTTTCCCTTGTCCCATTTTGATCTGACATTACCCAGCTGGAAACATACCTGTAAAAAAAAATCTTATTTGTACAGAAAAAGGAAAGCAGAATCTTTAAAAGCCCCTCCTCTCCTCCAATTTACATAAGGGTTCCATTTCTGGGACCAAGAAAGTCCAAGCAGGAGGGACCTCTCCATCCCCAGCACTACTAGGAAACCCAAAGTCTCTGTGCCTTCCCATCCTCATCTCCACTGCCTCAGTATTAAAATGAGCCAAGGTCGCCCCCCAGCTACTGTTCCCATCCAGCTGGCAGAAAGCTACTAGCACCCTTAGTCTCAGTCAAAGCTTTTCCAGCATCCAGTAAAGCCAAAATCCTCCCCTGGGAGGGCACCACTGGGTTCCACTGGAATGGTCTCAGGGTTTACCTGTCAACTTACCTGGGAGTCTTTCACTGAGGGGCTGGGAGCTCAGACCATCTTGGGTCATTCAGGAGGGGCGAACTCGACCACATCCTCCACGCCTTTCAGCGCTGTCTGACTACAATGCCACCATATTAGCATATGAACAAACTCAGTTTTCTTTTGGGTTCCTTATCTTGTGCACCATGTGCAAAAATGCTTGCATGTCTCTCATAAAAAGAGAATCCACTCTATATCTTCTAGACTTCCAGTTAATTAGGATTCCTTCAGGTATCGGCCATTTAAAATGTATTCCTTTTCATTCAGCTTTGTTGTCAAAAACTGGTAAGTCGTCTTAGACCTCTTATCTTCCAAGGGAAGCCAACACCCTGATTTCCTTTTTTCTGTATTGTAATGGTTCTTCCCTCACGCTCTTCAATATTTCATCCCTTATTGTTCTCCTCACAAATGTCACATGGACCTCCCTAGGCACACTTGTCTTCTTACATAGCTTGAGTTTCATCTATAAATTTGGTCCATCACTTCTCCCCATTACCCACGCTCTCAATTGGCAAAGTGTCCACCAGCAGGTTTGTCCATCAATTCCATTAAATCTTCCTCCTCTCATCTTCAGGTATATTTTGAAATCTTAATGTGACAAAGAGAAAGAAAACATTAACCAAGAAGAGGGACTAAGAGAACGAAGAATTCACTAGGAAACAGAACCCTAAATATAATTAAGCAAGATGGAGAAAAGAAACAGGACCCTTTCAATATATATGAATGGATTAAATCCCCCTTCTAAATTTTTTTTTACACAATTACAAAAATTGGGACACAGGAATAATTTGTCTGCAAGAAACACTACAAACTTTTACAATGCCCCAAAATTGGGAAGCTATTTTAGCACAGCAAAAAAAAAAAGGGGGGGGGGAAGAGGCAGAGGCCAGGCTCCTCCAGGTGCTGGCCCAAAAAAACCAGGCGGTTGGGAGTTCTAGTCCCGCCTTAGGCCCCGAAGATGGGGGACTTCGGGCCAGTCGCCACCTTCTCACCCCAACCCACCTCGCAGGGTCGTCGTTGCGGGAGGGGTAGGAGAGAAATAGGAGGGAGGCTTGTTATCAACTGCTCGTTCGCCGCCCTGAGGGAGGCAGCCATTAACAGCTCCTCCAGAAGCAGGAAAGGAAGGGCAACATTGGGCTGGGCAGGCACGCAAAGGGGCCCGTCCTCACAACAGGGGACTATAAATGTTGCTGCGGGTGGCCAAACTCACCGAAAGGGCCCGCTGGGTCCTAGAGCCTTGGAGTACATGCAGGCACCGCGGCCGCATGTCGCTCCGACCAGGAAGCGAGCCAAAGGACCAACCGCCCACGAGTCACCTCATTCCGACGGAGCAAAGGCACGAAAGAGCGAAACGCCGACGCGTGCGCCTTTTATAGTGCTTTGCCGCTTTCCGATTGGCTGGCATTTCTGCGTGAAACCAGCCAATCCCGTTGCTCCCTTTCTCTCCTCTTCGCAGCCAATGAATGTTCGCTACCTTTCGCTTCTTTCTTAAATCGGCCGCATCCATTCGCCATCCGCTTTCGGACTTCCACTTCGACCTCTCGGGGTGGCATTCGATTGGATGAGGCGACGCGACTCCGGAGCCGGGACGGGCGGGAAACGCTGCTCGAAATCCTAAAGGCTGTGGGGAGAAGACCTGTTTAATAACGCGAGGCTTCGGGACCCGGAAGGGGCGGGCGAGTCCCCCTGCCCCGCGGGCCCTGATGGGAGTTGTAGGCAACCCGAAAAGCTAACGGGACCCGGTTCTATGTAAACGCTACGCTTACCAGGACTACGAATCCCGTCGGCTCGGGAAGGGGAAATGCTGGAAGCGGCACTTCCGGCGCGGCTGCTGAGAGGAGAGCGGATCAGACGGGCGGCTGTGTGCTTTTTGCAGCGGGGAAGCGGCGAAGAGGCGCCATGCGGTGGGCGGCCGCGCGCAGGCTGGCCCCGCCGCCCCCGCTTCCCACAGGTGAGGGGACGGGGACACGCGGGGCTGAGTCCGGAGGAGGCCGAGGGGGAGGAGGAGGAGGCCGCCCCCGGCCCAGCTCCTCCTCAGGCCGCGTCAGGCCGGGGGCGTCTGGTGCGGGTGACTCCAGCTCCCATCAGCCCCGTCAATGCAGCCCTTGCGGCGAGGGGGGACGATGGGAGCTGCACCGCCCAAGGGCGGAGACCTCCCGGGCCTGTCACGGGGGACCCTGAGGGAGGAGCAGCGCCGCCCTCCCCGCCGTTGCGCTGCGAGTCTCGCTTGGCTGGGACTTCTGGGCTCTGTAGTCCCACAGTTCCCTTTAGGTGCCCCAGCCCCCCCGCCCGATAAATAAATCCTCTCCATTCTACCTTTCGGCTGCTTTGCCTGCCAAGGACCAGCTTGGAAAGGAGAAGTGGTGGTGGGGGGGCTCGGATGCTCTTTCTTGGTCCTCTGACATCCACTCTGCAGGGTGGATAAAAACATCGATGGTTTTTAAATTTAAAAATAAAAATCGGATTAAAAAAGTTTAAATCGGACTTTTTTTTAATCGAATTCATTTTGATAATAAAATGCTTTTTGGAGTAAAAACCTGCCCAAAGATAGTTTTCCATTTAAGTTACATTAATCATTGAGCTTATTCGGCATGAAAATGGAGCTTAGTTATGTAGCATGAGGTTGTAGATTCCGAAATATAGGGGACAGCGGGTCAGAAGAGGAGCAGAGATGACAGTTGCTCTTTATAAATTATGATTTAAATCGAGTTGATTTAAATCAGGGGTGCCTAAACTTGGCAACTTTAAGACTTGTAGACTTCAAGCATAGCTGGCTGGAGAATTCTGGGAGTTGAAGTCCACAAGTCTTAAAAGTTGCCAAGTTTGGAGACCTGATTTAAAACAAGCCTTTTTACTAGTGATTTAAATCATGGTTTAAACCATGATTTAAATTGACTTGATTTGAATCAAATCCATGCTGATCAGTTGGCTAGTTATATAAACATTATAAATATAGGTAGTTCTCGGCCTACAGCCACAATGGAGCCCAAAATTTATGTTGCTAAGTGAGACATTTGCTAAGGGAGTTTTGCCCTATGTTACAACTTTTCTTGCCAAAGTTGTTCAGTTGAATTGCTGCAGTGGATAGGCTAGTATAGCCTAGTTGTTAAGTGAATCTGTCTTTCCCTGATGACTTGGCTTATCAGAAGGGCGGGAAAGGAGATCACATGACCCTGGAACATCGCAACGGTCATAAATATGAACCAGTTGCTGAGCATCTGAATTTGGATCACGTGATCATGGGGATATTGCAAAGGTCATAACTATGAAAAGCAGTCATAAGTCACATTTTTTCAGTGCTGTTGTAACTCCGAACAGTCACTAAACGAACAATTGTAAGTCAAGGACTATCTGTAGCCGAAAAAGTATTACTTAGAATAGGAGTGTCAAACTCAAGGCCTTGGAAACAGCGAAGGAGTGGCCCACAATGTCTCTGCCAGCAAAAAGACCTCCGTTTTTTTCTGGCAGAGGGTTGCAGGAGGCCATCACAACTGAAAATGGAGCTCAGGAGCCCATTTTCATTGGCAGAGTACTCGGGCCCCCCACAGATGCCCCCCACACACAAGTGACATCAAGCTGGCCACACCTACCCCGTCCTCAAGGTCAAATACAACTCTGATGCATCTCTCAGTGAAATTGAGTTTGACACCCATGGCTTAGAAGCTTTTAGAAAGCAGCCCATTCATCCCCCTCTCTGTTTAACCTAGTATGTTAGCAATAAAGAGCCACTTAAGAATGCCATTCTTACCACTTCAAGTTCAGGGAAATGTTAGGCCAATGTAAACAGATTGAATTTTGACTGGGACACTTCATTTGAGATTGAACTTCAGCTGTTTTCTGAATCTCTAAAATGATCTGCCTCAGGAATGTATCCCAGAGATGTAAATTCCACCTTTCACACAAGCAAGACCACCAATAAGGTTTCCCTGAAAGATCGCAGTTTTCACTCTGGTCTGTACCAGATTGGACAGTGTTGCCTTTCATTTCTTAAGTCTTTGTACAAGGTTCACTCCCTCCAGAACAAATAAAGGCTAGGATGATTATAAAGGTCAGTTGAAGTAAAGTTGTTTCCTTCTCAAAGGTGAAGCAAACATTTCACACAAGCATGCCAGGTAAGTTTAGGTACAAAATTCAAGAGGATTTCTTGCTCCTTTGCTGTTGAGTTGTAAGCAGAATAGCTCTCTTCTGCTCTTAGTGTATCCTGAAAGAAATGGATCATTGAACAAGACAACCCAGAGTTCTCCCTGGGACACAAATCACCAGGTGTAAATTATCCTACTTCAGACATGTTAAGTGGACCCAGCTCTTTGGAAAAGGCTGTAATATTGAGAAAGGTAGAAGGAAAAAGAGGACGGCCAGCACAAAGGTGGATGTACACTCGGTTACAGAGGTGATGAATGTACCATTGGGAGATATGAAATAACAGATTATGGATTTCTTAAGAGAAAATCCATCTATGTAGTCACTTTCTTTTAATGAGAAAAAGGACTAGGGATGACATAATAACAGTGTTCCAATATCTCAAGGGTTGCCACAAAGAAGAGGGAGTCATTCTTGTGAGGGCAGGACAAGAAGCAATGGATGGAAACTGATCAAGGAGAGAAGCAACCTAATTTCCTGATAGAACCATTAATCAGTGGACCGGTTTGCCTTCAGAAGTTGTGGGTACTCCAACATTGGAAGTTTTAAAGGAGAGATTGAACAACCATTTGCAGTGGTATAGAATTTCCTGCCTGAGCAGGGGGTTGGGCTAAAAGGCCTCCAAAGTCCCTTCCAACTCTGTTATTCTGACTCTTTGTTTTGGGGTGGAGTCAGGAGTGGTGCTGAGTGTTACTGTCCAGATGCCCTTCCTGACACCTATGCTGAGTTCACAGCAGATATTTTATCTTCTGCATAGGATCGAACTTTCAACCTTCTGAGCAGGAGGTGGGCCACCATGCTGCTCATCTATGTAGTAATTAAAAGTTGAAAATGATAGCATATAATGTTAAAGTCTTTTTAAGTGCCAAGTGTGTGTTATCTGAATGTGGGCTGCTCCTAGCTTCCAGGTGTCAAAGACATATTAAGCGTTCCATGATCTGTGGTTTGGGTGCATACACATATAAATCTAGGCAGTACAGGCATGTCCTTAAGACAGAAATGGACATCTGAGCTGAATATATCAATGAGACACATACACCAATGTCAAAGAAATTGGTTGTGCCATTAGCAAGTTGCACATTTGGAATAAACTGCAGTAGGATAACTAGGAACCTACACCATTAATCATTGGGGAGGGGAGAGTGGTTCAGCCTAACAATTCAGGGAGACAAGCATTTGGATGCTATTCAAAGAATGTGTAAGCAGTAGCTTGGCCTTAGAAGCTGTGCAGTTCTAGGCCTGGGCTTGGATAGAGCTCACCGGGGAATTCTAAAGTTTTAAGCCTTGGCTGTGGAATAGAAAACATTCTGAAAGAGGACGTTGGTGAATAATTTCTGTGCTGTTGCCCTGTCAGGCTGGGTTTTTATTAAAATATTTTTAAATTAATTAAATTTAATTAATTAAAATATTTTTAAGGATTTAAGCAGTTTATCTTTATTGCTGGTATTTAAATCCTTCGATCCTGGGAGCAAATATGTTTTGTAAAATAAACATCAAGCTTGTAATTAGGGATCTAAATTTCCATGCACTTTCTTTTAATTCTAGGAAATTCCAAGGTCCTCTTGGCAGTTAAAATATGTTATTTGAGTGTGTGGGTATTATGGATGTGAAGGTGCAAAGTTGATGTTTTAAGCATCATGTGTTGTTAAGGCTATTTACTCCCCGAGAACCTTAAGTGGGATCATTTTTTTTCTCATGCACAATTAGTGCAAGGATTAAGGCACTCATTTTACTTTCGCTGCTGAAACATGTAAAAAAAGCAAAGTTGAACATTTGCAGTCCACTTTTAGTAATCCTTATCCACTGAGGTCCTAGGTAGGGCATAGGGCATGCATAGAAAGGTTACATGCTCAGGTTTGGTAAAAACTAATTTGCCATTCTTTGTGATGAAATCACATGAGTGATCTCTGTGCAGGGCATAATTTCAGATCACAGTCGGATTTCCCTGCCTCTCTGCCCCTCCAGAGTGCTGCTTGTATTCTGAAGGGAGTGGATCTTGTGGTTTTGCTCAAACCTCTTCCCCGCAGCTGAGCACAAAAGTCCTTCCCCTCCCATTATCCTTCCACTTTCTCACCCCTCCCTTATTTGATTCTTCCATCTATCCTGTTCCTGCCTGTCGCCATCACTCTTGTCAGCAGATCGACTTCCTCATTTTTTCTATATAAACACCTCTTACAGAGATGGTTTCACTTTCCCTATAGGCAGGTGCTGTCCCTAAACCTACTGGAGGGTTAGTTCCTTGTGCAGCTTGTTCCTGTATTACTGTGAGAAAACAGAAGCAACGTTTCAGCTGGTTTTGCCCAGGATCACGTCTTGGCTTGCTGCTGCTTCCAGTGTAGAATTCTTTATTTATTGGCCAAGCGTGATTGAACACACAAGGAATTCGTTTCCAGTGCATAAACTCCCAAGTACATGCAAACAACAAATTGATAAAGCATAAGATGCAACCAACAAGTAATAGTCGTAAGATACCAATAGAAGTAGGTAATAGGAAAGGTAATAATAAATAATAATAACAATAATAATAATAATAATAATAATAATAATAATAATAATAGTAGTAGTAGTAGTAGTAGTAGTACAGTCTTACTAGGTGGTTTGACGTCCCATGGCATAAGATAGTGTTGTGGGAATTAGGTGTTTAGCAGAGTGATAGCAAGGGGGGGGGGGATTATCTTTGTGTCTAGCTGTTTTGACATGCAATGCCTAATAGTGGCGTTCCAAGGGGAGGAGTTGAAACAGTTTATGTCCAGGGTGTAAGGGGTTTGTAGATATTTTCTCAGTCCTCTTTCTGGCTCGTGCAGCATCCTGCTCCTCATTGGAAGGTGGGCTGGTTGTGATTGTTTTTCCTGCAGACCTAACTGTCCATTGAAGTCTGTGCCTGTCCTGTTTTGCTTTAGTTGCTGTACCAAGCCAGAGAGTTAGAGAAGTACAAAGAACAGACTCAATAATTTCTTTGTAGAACTGTATCGACAGCTCCTCGGGCAGTCTGAACTTTCTGAGTTGATGCAGGAAGAACATGCTTTGTTTTTAATGATGGTTCTAATATTAGGTGTCCATTTCAAGTCCTGGGAGGTTATAGAACCTAGAAACTTGTTGATACTGGTATTGCCTAATATTGTAAGAAGATAATAGAAACAATTGTAAGTCAAGGACTACCTGTATCTCAAAAGAATACAGACTTCTAAAATGTTGCTCTTTGTTCTTGTTTCTTAAACAAATGCATATAATTATTTCTTTCTATAACATAATCCCTTCTAGCCATTGCAAAAAATGTTTTATGAAGCATTATTCTCAGAACACCCTGAACACAAACACAGTGAGGTCCAGTAATTTTTTAATATTATGTTTTGAACAAGTCATAGTTTCAGACTTACTGGATTTTTTTTAACTTAATGCAGTTTCCCATTGTTTGGTTGTACATTTCAGGATCTGAGGAACTTCCTTTCTTTTCTTCAAAAACTGCTTTCACCTTTTTGGGATATTATAAAAACGGTGAAGGACTGGAGGGGGATTTGCAGATATTGTTTTGTGTGTTTATGAATGAAACTTCTCTTTTGTTGTTACCAGAAGCAGCTTTTATGATGTTCCATTGTGGGACTAGATTATGAGTGCCAACAAGAATACCCGCTACAATCGTTTCTCCAACAGTAACACTCCAACAGTAACACTCCCAGAAAACACAAACGGGGTAAGACAGTACGGTTTGACGGCCATCTCACCTGGCATCCTGGAGTTTTCTCCAGCTGCCCTCCGTGCCATTCTTGTTTTCAACCCACGTAGGGTGGAAAGTAACACACTGTCTCTCTGTTGCAGACAAGAATGGAAACTACTTTTGGACCTACGTACTCTACCGTGACCACCATCACCAAAGGTTGGGACTGAATAATTTTTGCTCTGTCTAATCGGTGTAAAATTATACGGTAGTTTACAGAATAAATAAATCTCGGCTTCTTTCATTTTATCTGAAAATCCAATAAGTTGTTTGTCAGGTGAAAGCTCCAGTCTGAGTTCCATAAAATTCAGAGTTGAATTTCGGACACCCATCGGAGTCTGAATCTGCAGGGGAAGATGAGAGGGAACAAGAACTGACAGGGAGTGAGAGGGCAGCTCCATTGGCCTTGGAAGGAACTGGGGAAGGGCAGAGTCAGTCCAGGCTCAAGGCTTCTCAGAATTAGTAAGGCTTTGCAGGCAAGAAGGAACAAAAGGAACAGACGAGGAGCAAGAACCACCCCCTACTGATGCAAGGGCTCGGAGCGTGTAGAAAAGGCAGGATCAGCTCAGATGGAGCAGGCCGTCATGAGGAGAGTGCCCTGCCCAGCTTAATCAGGCATACCTGGGGAATGAGACTTCAGGAGATGCTGTGGGGGGAGGGGCATTTGTCGGGAACAAATGCCGAGTTCCTGAAGTGTTCTGTGCTGGCACGTTTGAATGTGCCAAGAATCCTTGCATTTCTGTGTGGCGTTCTGGACTGATTATCTGGATATTTTGCTCCTTGAACTCCTTGCTTTGCTCTTCTTTTGCCACATATATTTGGGATTGATTGCCGTGCAGCCTTGGTGCAGACAGAGCTGAGCTGGGTTAATTGCAGCCAGAGGCTGCTTGAGGTTTGGGGAAGGGGTGTTACTATCACCCTGCTCAGGGACTTGTCAGAAACGTGGGAGCGTTTGGGGGAGATTTGGAGCACAAAGGGGCCAGTTTGAACTGCCAGCTGTTTATGTTACCTCTGTGCCGTGCTCCGGATCATCACAGTATCCCTCTAATCAGGCTACATGTAGAGTACTGAATAGTTCTTGGGATCATATTTAAGGACATCAATAATTACTAGCAGGTCCATAGAATAACAACATGATAGATCAGTTGATTTTTGGTAATAGGATTAGGGGAAAACAGGGTTGTCGATTGACAAGTACAGTACCTGAAAGCATGGCAGTCCAAAAGATGTTGCCAGATTGCTTTCTGATGCTCCAGGTAACCGAACTAGAAACAATAGGTGGAATTATACGAGAAACAAGTTTGGGTTAAGCATCAGAAGAAAGTTCTCTTTTTCGTATAATACATTTTTATTAGTTTGTTAAAATATAAAACACAAATAATTTTTTAAAAGTAATAGAAAAGTAGAAGAAAAAAAGAGAAAACATGGTATAAAGAGGGAAAAGGAAAAAAAAAAGGCACTCAATTTCCAACTCTCTTTAGCACAGTAGAAGATGACAACATTACAACCTCACCTTTTTACTTTTACACAGCAGTATAAACTAGCCATTTCTATAGCAACAAGCCTATCTAATCAGCAAAAACAAAATCAGAGTTTCTTTTTTTTTCATTGCAAGCACAAAATCCACAAAAGAAACACAATTAAATATATATATCCTATCCTTTGGATAAAAGAATCAATTTTACCCTCTCTGCTTCTCCTTGCTGTGGGGAATTGTGTATGCTTCTGTTTACTCATTAATCTTTACACACTGTCATAATTTATATTAAAAGAATTCCCTATATTATTTCAGTTGTTTTATCCTAAAGGGAAAAACACTTTTTCTAATTTTGATATTTTAAACTTTTAAATTACTCAAATATATGTAAAAAGGAAAAAAAAAACCTTCATTTTAAACACAAAACACAAAACTACATTAAAGCTTTCATTCAATTATATAAATCACACCAATAAAAATCCAATTAACTAATTAGCTGATTGGATTTAAATCTCTCAAGTTTATCCTCATGGAGTAAAATCTTTTTCTTTTATTTTCAAATTGTATCAATATTTTACAAACTTTGGGAATTATTCAACATTACATAGAAGGACAGAAAACATGCATTTACAAACTCATTTTATAAATACAAAACTACTTTAAAGTTTCTTTCAATACATATATCATAAAAATCCATCCTAATTAATTAAGTCATTAAATTTAAATCACTCTTCTTGCAAACATTGCTTGCTCCCATTCCCTGCTAGCACTGATGAGTTTACCCAGTTTGGTAATGAAATGTCTGCAAGAAAACAATCACACTCAGGGAACACCCAAGAACCCCACAGTTCAACCCTGAGCTACAAATATTCAATTTCGAGTTGGTTATATTTTAAGTGATGGTTCAGTTTATGAAAACAAGCAAACATGAAGTTTATAACAGATGTAAACAAAGTAAATAAAATACATAAATAATATATTGCTATAGGGAGCAGAGGTTCAATTAGCTATTTATCTCTTAGGACATTCATTTTAATTCCTTCCTACCCTTGTTTTTTGATATTCAGTGTTTTCTGACCATGGAGAAATTAACTTTTGGGGTTTTTTTTAAAACTTATTTTTCACAGAAATTCTTTTGGGTCCTTCGGCATAGACACTGCTTTTTGTTGGCATAAGAATTGTTTTTCAGGAGATAAATTTAGAATAAATTTACAATATAGGCCTAGATCAATACATGGAAGTTAGAATTATTGATAGAAAAATCTCTTCATTTTAAAGCTGTTTTTTTTTTTAAATTGTTCTATTCCATCCTCAGCAAATTTTGGAGAAGTGTAGATTTGTTTTTCATTTGTTCATTTGTTTTTCTTTTTCCCAGATATGTTTTTCAAAGCGGCTCAGTGATTTAAGGGAACCTGTTACGTTGTAGAATATCTCACCCCTCTCTCTGTCTCTCTCTCCTGATTCTCCTTTTAGCAGATGGAAGTAGTTCATACAAGCAACATCGCCCAACACCCTCCTCTTCTAGTACACTCCCCTTTACCTCCCGAGACGAGGATGACAGCATGGTAAGTGCTTTGAGGAGAAGAGAGATGGCCAGGTTGGGAATGGAGGCCTCGGCGGTTTCTCTGACTCGATTTCAGGTCACAAATTCCAGTCTGCTTCCTCTCCCCACAACCCTTTACATCTGTTGAGATGTCCCCCTTCATAGAATCTGTGCAGTTCAGTATAGGAATAAATCAATGTCAAAAGTCCTGTTGAAGGTTCTCAATTCCCCCCAATCATTAACGCTGCTTGTTGGCTTCAACTGAAAGCGTTTCATGGTGGATTGCAGTCCCTGGCCACAAAATGCAAGTTTGTTTTCTGGTCTTTCCATCCAGCTTGTTATTTCCCTATCCTCCATTAGCCTATAAGGTTTTAATCCTAGCCAAAATGACAGTTTCTTCTTCCCTTATAGAAGCTGAAAGCGAACTATTTCACTCCGTGAAATAAGTCCTTGACTTATGACCCCAGAGTTTCTGTTGCTAAGTGAGACATTTGTTAAGTGAGTTTTGTCCCATTTTATGATCTTTCTTGCCACAGTTGTTTAAGTGAATTTCTACAAGTTAGTAATATGACTGTAAAGCGAATCTGGATTCCCCATTGACTTTAGGTCACAAAAGGAGATCACATAACTCTGGGACACTGCAACGGTCATAAATATGAGTCAGTTGACAAGCATCTCCCTTTGATCACAGGGCCATGGGAGTGCTGTAACAGTGTAAAAAATGGGCCTGTCACTTTTTTTCAATGCTGTTGTAACTTTGAACAGTCACTAGATGAACTGTTGTAAGTCGAGGACTACCGGTACTGTTGTCGTGTTTTGACCTTTTTTCACCACTTCAGCTAGTGGTTTTCAGAAATTTCACATTCAGAAGGACGATATCATATGGGGTGAAAATTATAAAATACTTTGTGTGGCTGGTGCTTTTTGGAGGCTCAGTAATAGGAATCCCTCTGAATTAATGAGGGTTCAAGTACATTTTGAGTTTGAGCTAATTGAAAAAAAAGCAGTGGCTTATTTAATGTGGCTTCACTCCATAAATCTTAATTTGGGGCCTAAATATATCCCATTATACTATCCTTGGAGATGTGGTTGAAGAATAAATTGTTCAAAATGAAAATGAATTGATGAATTAACTCAAGGAAGAAAGCCTCAGGTGCCTTTCAGCTTCCCTCTTTTTATTAAGAGCTGCTGTTTGCCTTTAAAGGGTGAGGTGGGTAGGGTAGGATATTCTTTATTGGCCAAGTGTCATTGGACACACAAGGAATTTGTCTCTGGTGCGGAAGCTCTCAGTGTACATGCAAAACAACCAAGTGATATAATTACAAGATATCCATAGGAGACAGTAATAGGAAAGATAAAAAGGATAATACAAATACAGCCCTATTACATGGATAAATATCCTTATACATAAAACTACTATGATATTTAAGGTGTTCAGCAGAGTGATGTCACGGGGGAGTAAATTGTTTGTGCCTAATTGTTTTGGCATGCAATGTCCTATAGTGGTGTCTTGACGGAAGGAGTTGAAACAGTTCATGTCCAGGATGTGAGGGGTCTGTAGATATTTGCTCAGCCCTCTTCCTGGCTCATGCAGTGTATAGGTCCTCATAGGAAGGCAGGCTGGTTGCGATTGTTCTTTCCCGCAGACCTAACTATCGGTTGAAGTCTGTACCTGTCTTGTACCAAACCAGTTAGTTTGTTGCTGTACCAAACAAGGCATTCAAGCAGAAAGAAAGCAAGAAATCAAAACTACCAGGGCTGCTATCTGTGAGGCTGATCCTGGGTTTTTATTCTCTGCCAGCTGGCTTGAAGGCCAAAGGAGTGCAGGAGTTTCTTGGTTGTAGCCCAGCTCCCTTCCAGGACACCCCAGTGCCAAGTAAAGGCTTAACATTTTAGAGAAGTCACTGTTTCATGTATTTATTTTCATTTTGATGCACATATGCACATCATATGGTAGATGGGTCGCTGTAAAAAAAAAAGATAAGTAAACATTACATTTTTAAAAAAAATCACTTTATATCCCACCTGTCAACTCAAATGATATTCAAGGAAGCTAACGATTTCTCTTAAATCTAAAAAGCTAATATGTGTATCAAAGTTAATGCTAAAATTGATTAATAATAGCAACAGCAATTAGCACTTAGACTTATATACCACTTCACAGTGCTTTCCAGCCCTCTCTAAGCAGTTTACAGAGTCAGCCTCTTGCCCCCAACAATCTGGGTCCTCATTTTACCAACCTTGGAAGGATGGAAGGCTGAGTCAATCTTGAGCTGGTTGGGATTGAACTCCAGACTGTGGGCAAACTTAGCCTGCAATGTGGCACTTTAACCACTGCACCACCATGGCTCATAATAATAAAAGGCTGGGTTAAAGAGATGCATTTTTATGAAAGTTCTAAATGTGAGAGTGTGGGGGTTCAAAGAGAGCCTCATCTCTCAGCACCTAGGAGAGTGAGAGAGAGAGAGAGAGACCTTCTCAGCTGGTGCCTGAACTATAAATCTCTGGGAGAGCCTGCCTGAGATTTGTAGGTCATCACAACAGGAGAGGTGGTTCCTGGAGTATTAAACCACTGAGGGCTTTGAAGGCCAATATCAGCATCTTCAGTCATGACCTCTGAGCCACTGGCAATCCCTGCAGATCCTTCAGCACAGTAATCTGGGGATCCCTGACTCTTGTGCTACTTCACAGCCAATTACAGTCTTCCAGCCTTCCGGGCGCAGCCGAATAGAAAAGGCCGGAAGCATTGCAGGACTGTGGTTTGAGAGCCTCCCCCTGCCTTGAAGATCCCAAGGGGGTTCCAGGCATTCATCAAAATGACTTTTTGACCAAGGCTTCCCGAGACCGTAATTAAGCAGACGCTTAGTCCAAACAACTCCTGTTTTATTTCAACGCTGGGAATTATGTTCATTCCCAGCCTGTAATGAGTCCCAAACAGTCCCTCGAGATAAGCACCCACCTTTCTCTCCTTTGAAGTGCTGCCAACAACTAAAGTGCCAAATTAACTTGAAAAAAAAAAAAAAAACCAACTGAAGGACAAAGTCCACACAGCTTCAAGGTTTAATCCAAACAGACCGAATAACTTTGCTTCCTGCAAAGGTTTCATCACCTTTGCCTGTCCTTTATACCTTATGGGAGGGGCAATCACCTCCCAGCCTTACTCCCAAGTCGCCCCTTTTGTCTCAGCTGCTCTTGCCTTCTGGCAGCTCTGAGCATGCGCACACTGGGAACAGGCTCCCCCTGTTCCTCTGCCTTGCTGCTGCTAGACTCCGGAGGCTCTGGAATCAGCACCCCACTCCCAGATGGTCCTGGCCCCATCTCTGCATCGGACGCTGGACCCTCCTCCAAGTCCTCTCCAGACTCAAAGACTGGTCCCCGTTCTTCCCCACTGTCCGACTCTGCTGCCGTGTCCGCAGGCTGCCAGTGAACCACAACAATAACTAAAGTAGCCCCAGTACAGGCAGTCCTCATCTTACAACCGTTCGTTTAGTGACTGAAGTAACTTATGACCGTTTTTCACACTTACGGCCATTGCCGCATCCCCACGGTCATGTGGTCAACATGTGGAAGCTCGGCAGCTGGCTCGTATTTATGACGGTTGCAGTGTCTCATGGTTACGTGATCCTGTTTTTCAGCCTTCTCACAAAGCAAAGTCAGTGGGGAACCAGATTCACTTAACAACTGTGTAACTAACTTAACAACTGCCGTGATTCACTTAACAAATCTGGCCAAAAAAGGTTGTAAAATGAGGCAAATTCACATAAGAAGTGTCTTGCTTAGCAACAGAAATGTTGGGCTGAAATGTTGTCGTAAGGCGAGAACTGCCTCAAATCCACAATTCTTGCAAGCCCTTGAAGCTCCAGATTACTTTGAAACTGCTATGCTTTCCTGATCGCTTTTGTGACTTTCTGAAAGTGACCTATAATGACCTGGTGCTCAAGTCAAGAGGACTCACTCTTAGTAGATTTCCTGGAACTGCCTTTTGCAGTGCGTGGGATGGAAATACGTCTCATCTCTGAGGAAGCATTCTTCAACTGTCAGGCTGGTCCTATCCTGCCCGATTTAATCATTGCAAGAACAGCAAATCCAGAACAGCTACTTGTAACAGTCAAATGAAACTCGTATTCAAAAGCAGGGGAAGGTCTGGCACCTGTTATCATTGGTGTTTGGCCTAGAAGGTCCCCAGGTGAGATGCAGGAGAGCCTCTCTTGAGTTCCCTACTATAGGCTGCCTGTTGAGAGGCCCCTTGCTTACCCTCAGCAAAGAGTCAGCATGTTCTGAACTTCCCTTTCCATCTCTTCCTTTGGGATACGGCCCTCCAGAGGGTTAAGGTCATTGCCCAGAGGATCCTGGGTTGCCCTCTCCCCTCTTTGGAAGAGCTTTAGAGCTCCTGCTGCCTTAAGAAAGTTCAAAACATCCTCAAAGATCCACCTCATCCTGGGCATCCCTTTTTTTAAACTATTACCATCTGGCAGACGGTACAGGACAATAAAAACAAGGACAAATAGGCTGACAAACAGCTTCTATCCCAGGGCAGTGACTCTATTGAATTCTACTGTATGGTGTAATACTAACGCAGTATCGGGTTTTCAATTCAATTGTATAGAATGCGAAGGATGTGTGTTTTTGTTCTATTTTTATAGTTTTCTTACGTACACTGAAGATGGCATTTAATTTTGTTGTGCGAGGTGCAATGACAATAAAGTAAACTAAATTAAAATATACTGCATCATGGGAGCCATGAAGAGGCCAGGACATGGAGAACTCACGTGTCTCTTCTGTTTAAAAGTTAGGGCTGCCAGATCCCCCTTTTTAAACTTGGCTTTTGGTGGCTCCTTCTCTACTGTTATCGCTGCTCTTCTTATCTCGGGTCAACCCCGTGTTCATGCAGATGCTGTGGGTCTCCCTTGGCCTTCCTTCCCTGGAGGAGAACCTGAGAGGTGGCTGTTCTGCTAGCAGCTGCCTTGCTGAGCCAGTCCCAGAGAGCCTGCAGCCAGGACAAGCCGGGTGATTGGTGGGCATGGTGCCCAGCTGGCTCTTCCACCCCCAAACAGGAAGCCACAGAGCAGAACCCCGACTGAATTGAATAGGAGGAAGTCTCCAGCCATCTACGCAAAGCAAATTGGCAGAAGTGTGTTTGTGTGTGTGTGTGTGTGTGTTTGTGTGTGTGTGAGTGTGAAAGAGAGAGGCAGAAGCAGAAGCAGCCTAACCACAAGTGTTCTTAGGAACAGCAGAGGCCATGAGAGTGAAGCGTGGTAGGTTTTTGGTGAAGGATCATAGCCGAGACCCAGCATTTCTGGCCAGAATCCTGGTTCAGCATCAGGAAGTTCCATGTTGGGAAGGTGAGCTTTTTATGTATCCGCCTCAGGGGCAAAAATCGAGAGCTTTTGCAACCACCTGTCTGAGATTTGTCAAGCTTTTGCCAAGGATTTAACGGTTAAGTGAAGTGCTGCTATTGCCCAAGAAGTGAAAGGATTTCTAGGGGCTAAACTTTGCAGACCTCTGTGAAAAGCAAAAGTGACTTCTTTGCAGGGCAACTAATTGTGCTTTGTCTGCCATTGAGGCCTCCCTCCGTTTAATCTGTGGTTTGTTTCTTGTTTTGGAAAAAATGCAGAGAGGTTTGCAAAAGGAATTTGGTGGTCACACTGTTCCTTTGTGTGCTGCTTGGCCCTTGCCCGCCGCAGGTCAAACAGCCACTTGGGACAGAACCTGGCAGAAATATGTTGACTTTTTGTTAATATGTTGAATTTTGTTAAGAAAGGCTGCCATTAGGAAGGGCTTCCTGGAATCCTCCATAATGCTGGTTCTGAACACACTTGTTGAAAGTTTGGTTGTGGCTGCTGTACTGTTTTACCTTAAATAAGTGACCAACTCATCTTCCCCCCCTCTCTCCCCCCTCCCCCTCTCTCTCTCCAGCCGCCAATCACCCGTCGGTCTGACTCTGCCATCTCTGTTCGCTCCTTGCACTCGGAGTCCAACATGTCCCTGCGCTCAACGTTCTCTCTCCATGAGGAAGAGGAGGAGCCAGTAGGTATTTGGGGGTCGGGGGGGGGAGTTTCCCATAATACATGATGTGGAACAAGTCTATACATTTTTTTCCCTATTAACTACCAAAGTAGAAAACTCTTTGCATAGCAGGAATTTCATTTTTCTTTTCACAAAGGAACCTTTGGTGACAATTGTTAAAACCATAAGCTTTCTGCCCCCCAAGCAATGGAATGAAAACTTCCTAATAAATTATTTCTGGGTTTAAAAGAAAAGTCCAGAGGAGCCTGAACCCAAGAGAGATGTGGCTCCCTGATACAGCTGCTGGTGAGACTCCTGTCCAAGGCATCCCTGGTCCATGTTAGGCCCGTGGTTTTAGCTTCCCCCTGAAGCATGCAGCACTGCAGCCAGAAAGGGCTCCGGGGAAGGAAACCTTTGGGTCTGGAGTTGCAGCCAAATTGGTCTTGCTTTTCACAGTCCTTGTTCAGCTTATGGGACTCTGGACTGTAGCTTCAGTTATCTCTTGCTGTTGCTGTAATCACAGATGAAATTCAAAGGACCACAATCTTGCCCATACCTGGTGTAAAAGAAGCGGTTGTCCTTTTCTGGCACAATTCTTTTAATTTTAGTTAATGCTTTTCCACAACTCACAACCACTGCACAAAATCTACTCTGTGCCTGTTTAGAGTTTATTGTCCCTGGCCCCCGTTCAACTTTTCTGCCTCAAATCACGATGCATACATGCAGTTCAGTTCTGGGTATCGTAACGCTGGGACTTTGGCAGTTTGCAAAAACCCTTTTCTTTGAAGAAACAGCTGTACGTTGTTTTAAAAAAAAACCTTTCCAAAGCTCTCCCGAAAATTTGGCATAGGTGATGATCAACATGTGTGTGACCTACATTATATCACATTTTCCTTCCCCAGTTAACTCTTGCCTCTTCCCAAAAGTGTCCTTTTTCCTGCCATCCAAAAAATGTTACTCGGCTTATGAGGCCAAAATTTCTGTTGCTAAATGAAATATTTGTTAAGTGGGGTTTGCCAAATTTTATGACTTTTCTTGCCACAGTTGTTAAGTGAATCGCTGCAGTTGTTAAGTTAGTAAGACTGTTGTTAAGCGAATCTGGCTTCCCCATTGACTTTGCTTGCCAGAAGGGGGTCACAAAAGAGGATCCCATGACCCCAGGATACTGCAATCATTGTAAGTATGAGTCAACTGCCAAGTGTTTGAATTTTGATCCCGTGACAATAGGGATGCTGCAATGGTGGTAAGAATGACTTTTATGAGTCACTTTTTTCAGTGCTGTTGTGATGACCCAAAGGGACGTGGCACAAAGGCAACACAGTCGGATAATCAGTAGGAGTCCCTTTATTAGCTCCAACTTGGGCCCCAATGTCCTGGTTACCTTCTTGCTGGAGAAAACTCTCCCAGGAACAGCCTTTGGCTGCAGAGAATCAAGTCCAAAAAGTGCTCAACAAAAACTGTAACTATAAGTCCAATCAAAGCAAAATGAGGTAATTAGTCTGGTAGGGCAAGAGAAGGAATTCCAGACATGAAGGAACGGCAGTAATTCAACACAGATGGGAAGATGCCAGGAACACAGATAAGCAAAGACAACACAAGATAAACTCACGTTTGCTGCCAGTAGATGCTGCACTCAGCATGTCTCTCCTTTAAACTCCCTTCCCAGCTGTGGCTAATGAAGGGAATCGGGGCCCTTTCCTCCCTCGTAAGCCATGCAATCCATGTTGCTCTCTTCTCCATTCCTCCCTGTGTGCAAGTAAAGCCATGAAATGGGGCGAAGCTCACTTAATAACCGTGTCTCCTAGCAACAGAAACTTTGGGCTCAGTTGTGGTTGTAAGTCGAGGCCTAGCTGTAAATTTTGTCTCCCGAACTCCCCGGACTGGCAGAGCATTGCTGCGTTTGAGCAAAGGGGGGCGCTCTTTCATTCTCACCTGCGTGTGTCTTCTGGTTGGTTGCAGGAGCCTCTGGTGTTTGCTGAGCAGCCCTCTGTGAAACTCTGTTGCCAGTTGTGTTGCAGTGTGTTTAAAGATCCTGTGATCACGACCTGTGGGGTAAGGAGCTGAACCAGGCTGCTGTTTCGGTCGTATGGAGAAGGCGGTAGGGGGACTGAATTGGAGCACGTTTGGGGATCAACTTGGCCATCCAGTCCAACTTTCCTGCTCAGTGCAATAATCCAAATCAATACATCTTTCTTTGATCAACTCTGGAATCTTCCCTGGTAGGGAGGTTAGACCATGTAGGCCTCTCTAAGCGGTTTAAAGAGTCAGCCTCTTGCCCCCAATAATCTGGGTCTTCATTTTACCCACCTCGCAAGGACGGAAGGCTGAGTCAACCTTGAGCCAGTCAGGATCGAATTCCTGGCTATGGGCAGAGATAGCCTGCAATACTGCATTCTAACTACTGCGCACCATGGATGGATGGATGGGAGGGAGGGAGTGCAATAGCACTTAGACTTATATACCGCTTCACAGGCCTTTACTGCCCTCTCTAAGCAGTTTACAGAGTCAGCCTCTTGCCCCCAACAATCTGGGTCCTCATTTGACCCACCTCAGAAGGATGGAAGGCTGAGTCAACCTTGAGCCTGGTGAGATTCGAACTGCCAAATTGCTGGCAGCTGGCAATCAGCAGACAGCCGGCACTTTGCTGGCAGCCAGCACTCTAATCAATGCACTGCTGTGGCTATTGGTGCGGTTTTACACATCTCGAGTGTGACCCTCGGCCGCTCTGTGTGGGTCAGCACTCTCCATGCCCCTTTGTCTCACCCCGCCTCCTTCAGGTCCACCATGGTCATCCCAATGTCATCCTTTATAGAGTCCAACCAGTGGGTGCTAGGGTGGCCCCCTCTCCTTATTCCTCTGATCAGTCCCAGCAGAATTGACATTTTTTGGGGGGGGCAATTTAACATTTTTATTGAGTTATAAAACATTATAAGATAAGTATGATAAAAAATAAATAGAAAAGCAGTGGGAAGAGGGGAAAGAGAAGTGAGGAAGGATAAGAAAAAAGAGAAAAAGAAGCATTGACTTCCAACTCTTGGTTGCAGTAAAATAAAGCATTAACATCAAATCACAGCTTTTTGCTTTTTTTTCATAATAATATCAATAAGGATCGATCAGCCTAATTGGTAAAACCCAAAATCAAAGTTTCATTCTTTTCCACTTCAAGCCTGAAGTTCAGAAGCGGTCTGAATGACTTTTCAAATAAATCAGCTCTCATGACATGACCGAAGTATGACAGCCTCTGCTTGGCGATCTTGGCTTCGAGGGATATTTTTGGTGAAGTTCCATCTCTAGGACTTCTTGGTTATTTTTACAGTCCATGAGATGCATAATAGTCGCCTCCAGCCCCACAGTTCAAAGGCATCCACCGTTCTCCTAGCAGCCTTTTTCAGAGTCCAAAGTTTCGCAGCCATAAATAGGAATAGGAAAAATTATTGCGTTAGCTGAGGGACGCGGTGACTCAGTGGCTAAGAGCTTGTCGATCAGAAAGGTTGGCAGTTTGGCGGTTTGAAACCCTAGCACTGCGTAATGGAGCGAGTTCCTGTTCCTTGTCCCAGCTTCTGCCAACCTAGCAGTTCAAAAGCACGTAAAAAATGCAAGTAGAAAAATAGGGATCACTTTGTTGGAAATGTAACAGCATTCCGTGCGCCTTCGGCCTTCAGTCCTACCAGCCACATGACCATGGAGATGTCTTTGGACAACGCTAGCTCCTTGGCTTTGGAATGGAGATGCGCACTGCCCCCTAGAGCCAGAAAACGACTAGCATGCATGTGCGAGGGGAACCTTTGCCTTGACCTCATTGCATTAGCTAATGTGCACTGGATTGCGAGACTGATGTCTTTATTCTTCCAGATGTCCTTCACGCCAGACATTTCCTAAACAAGGGTCAATGTTACGTGGATAGACCCAACAGAGTCCATCCAGACAGAACCCCCTTTCTGTTGTGCGGTTCCCTCGCGATTCTTCCAGCCAGCTGCTCTGACATGATTTGGGGGATGTGGGAATGGAAATTGGGAGCAGGGCCCAGCTTGCTTTCTGCTCAGGTGCTGACAGTTTTGGCCTCCCTGGCGAGAGTGTTTTCCTGAATGGGTAGAACAGGAAAGGGAACTGAGCAGCTGGGGAGGAATTACCCCTCAGTTGCGGGGAGCTGCGGAGCCCCCTCCTCATCTCCCCAGTAAAAGGAGAGTAAGATCAGCTTTGAGCAAAACACTTGGAGCCAGTTCGGTTTGGCGGCCCAAACAAGGTGGACCAGTTGGTTGTGCTGGAGAATCTGGGAAGGAAAATGAAGGTCTCTTGTTTCCTTTTCAGAGGTTCTGTTTGCCTACTTTAGTTTGCAATGTTTCGCACAAGTCCAATTTTCACATATGAAAATTAGGTGAATTACTTAGTAGAAAAATAAACTTTTTCAGCAGCAAGCTAAAGCTCAGTTTTCAAACTGTATATTAATGTACAGAGAAATTCTAAGGCAACCTTAACTGCCTAAAACAAGTTATTAAGGCATATTAAACCAATTTGAGACCCATCTTCCTCTGCAGTTGAACTTCAAGCTTTTCCGCGCTCCGTTCCCCTGCAAGAGTTTTAAATAGAAAGGCTGGGGGTTTGGATCAGATGCTGTAAATATGCAAACTGCATAATTTTAAGTGGGGTTCTAAGACCTAAATGGAACCAAATGAAATGAAGCTTTTGGTAAGACTGGGGTGAATGGCATCTGCCTGGAAGAAGAAATGCGAGGGTCATAGAAAAAGGAAACGTGTCGCCTTTTATAGCCCAGAATCCAGCCATGGGATAAAAAGAAAAATTTTCAAGATCTGGTTTTTTCAGAGTTGTTTTCTTTCCAGATAATGGATTCATTTTTAAAAAACTTGGCTAGGTTGCGTGTGAGGAAGGACAATGCCATTTGTTTTTGTTTTGCTTTCTTAGTGTTGAGTTGGACACAGGCAGTGGTGGGATTCAAAAATTTCACTACTGGTTCTGTGGGTGTGGCTTGGTGGGCATGTTTTGTGGGCATGGCAGGGGAAGGATACTATAAAATCCCATTCCCTCCCCAGCCCACTAACCTGCTTTCCAGCTCCATTCTCCTCTGCAGGGCAACCAAAGGAGACCCAGTCAATCAGCTGGGACTCAATGGGAGGCAGAGAAGAGATGGCGGGGCCACTCAGAGGTGGGATTGGTCGGTTCTCCAAACTACTCAAAATGTCTACTACCGGTTCTCTAGAACTGGTCAGAACCGGCTGAATGCCACCTCTGGACACAGGGAGGCTGAATCCAGGCTCTTCCACAAAGATCTGGACAAAAGGAGCCCAATCCACCAGTTGTAGCTTCCAGAGCACAAGTGGATTAAAAGGGGGGAGGGTCTCTAGGAAGCAGATGCAATCTAGCAGGACCCATAGATGCTGCCCCCTGGTGGTGAAGAACGGGTATTGTGCGATACACACCCTATTTCTTACCTCCTTGTGTTCTCTTTCTTCACAGCACACATTTTGCAGGAGATGTGCCTTAACCTCTGGTAGGTACTTCAGTCTTTTTGTAGTTGAATGACAGGTAGTCCTCAACGATCATAATGGAGCCCAAAATTTCAGTTGTTAAGCGAGGCATTTGTTAAGTGAGTTTTGCCCCATTTTACGACCTTTCTTAGCTGCAGTTGTTAAGTTAGTCCCATGGTTATTAAGTGAATCTGGTTTTCCCTGTTAACTTTGTCAGAAGGTCGCAAAGTGGGGTCCCGTGAGCCCAAGACACTGCAACCGTCGGAAGCGTGAACCAGTTGCCAAGCGTCTGAATTTTGATCGCATGATCACGGGGAGGATCGGAGGTGGGCTGTTGCTGGTTCGCACCGGTTCTCGTGAACCGGTAGTTAAGATTAGGCGCAGTTCGGCAAACTGGCAAATCCCACCACTGACTGGCCCCGCCCCCACCCATTTTTCGGCCTGTTTTTGAACCATTTTCAGGCTGTTTTCCCATGCCAAAACGGCCTGAAAATGCCCCCCCAAACAGCCTAAAAAATAGCCTGAAAAGAGGCCGAAAAACGGGCGGGTTGGAACCAGCCAGTGATGGGATTAGTCCCAACCGGCTGAATCCCACCTCTTCCTTTGAGGTGAGTTGCCAGGAGGTGGGGCTGGGTGTGATGAGTGACGTCACCCACCTTGTCACATGACCGTCATGCCTACCCAGCCTACTGATAGTTAAAAAAAAATTGCAGCCCACCACTGGGCACGTAAGTGTGAAAAAACCATCATAAGTCACTTTTTCAGTGCCGTTGTAGCTTTGAAAGGTCACTAAGTGAACTATTGTAAGACGAGGACTACCTGCACTATTGGAACGTGCAGGTTTTCTTTTATTTTTTTAAATATATTTTTGCTTCTTGGTCAAATTCAAATTTAAAAATGGCACCCAGGATTTCTCTGTTGATTGGATTCTTGTATTTTTTATGACCTCTTGAGAAATTTCACTCTGCCAAGTGAAGCTCTGGCTATTTCCTTTGACTATGAAGATCAGAGTAATGGACTTGGGTCGATCACGGCTGTACAACTCTGGCAAGGGCAATGACACGACTAGATCATCCTCTTTTACCGATCCCATAATCCCTTGTAGGGTGGAGTCTGGGAACCTGAATGGAGCTGAGTGTTTACTGGCCAGGTGTCCTTCCTGTCGCCAATGCGGAGTTGTATTCAGCAGATATATTCTCATCGTGCCCAGAGAGAGAAATATCTGCCTCCACCTAGGATCAAACTCACAGCCTCCTGATTGTGAGGCGAGAGCTCCACCTCTAGGCCACCGCAGCAGTCATACAAGTAGATGTGGGGTTTGGATTTTCCAAGTTCCTGATCTTTTCCCCTTGTTTCAGTAAGCCTCTTTTAATGTCTCTACTGTAATGTTTCTCTGTTTCCTGCCTGGTACCATGGTTGAAACAATCCAGGGGGAAAGCCACGTGGGAATGCACACAATGATTGCAGATCCTGAAGAATGACCCTCTAAGATACGTGTGAATTATTGAATCGATAAAAGGCATGCCAATTAATTGATGAATTTACAAATTCAGGCATTTGAGGAAGTCACTTGCAATTAAGTGGACAACAGCTTTGCTTAGAAATTGGGTTCAAACTGTTCCCCGGGAGTGTTTTTAAAGTGGTTAATCCTAGTGCAGGGGTCTCCAACCTTGACAACTTTAAGACTTGTGGACTTCAACTGCCAAGGTTGGAGACCCCTGCCCTAGTGGATCCCAGCTCAGGATGGTCTCTGAATTAAGTCATGCTCACCAAGGGTTTTTCCCTGCAGAGAAGTGCCCAGTGGACAATGCCAAACTGACCGTGGTGGTGAACAACATTGCAGTGGCCGAACAAATCGGAGAGCTCTTCATTCACTGCAAGTACGGCTGCCGGTCCAGCGCGAGTGGCAAGCCTCCAGCCTTCGAGGTGGACCCCCACGGGTGCCCCTTCACCATTAAACTGAGTGCCAGGAAGTAAGTGAGATGTGTGAAGCCTCTTCCCGTGATCGAGGGTTTGTTTGGGCATGGCTGCTGCTTTGAATTCGCAGCAGCCCTCTTTGAATTCACTCTCCCCTCTGCTCCAAGGGAAGACTTTTTTCCAAGAAATCTTAAGCTAGGGGGACCGAAGAGGAACGGTAAAACTTTTTAGGCCTTTGGGTGGTTTTCTAAGGTAGTGATGGGAGGTGGAGCCGCCCCCCCACCCCCCCAGCTCCTTTGTCTTAAAACTATCCTAATAGGGACACGGTGGCTCAGTGGCTAAGATGCTGAGCTTGTCAATCAGAAAGATTGGCAGTTCGAATCCCTAGCGCCCTGTGACGGAGTGAGCTCCCGTTATTTGTCCCAGCTTCTGCCAACCTAGCAGTTCGAAAGCACGTAAAAAATGCAAGTAGAAAAATAGGGACCCGTTTGGTGGGAAGAGGACAGTGTTTCTCCAGGCGCCTTCAGCATTTAGTCCTGCCGGCCGCATGACCACAGAGACGTCATCAGACAGCGCTAGCTCTTCAGCTTTGTAATGGAGATGAGCACCGCCCCCTAGAGCCGGAAACGACTAGCATGTATGTGCGAGGAGGGGAACCTTTACCTTTAAATAATTGAACAATCGACTGAAAAGCACCACTGAAATTCAGCTATTTTGCAACTGGCCAAAGATCAAGTTATTGGGGAGGATCTTAAATGGATCTTATCTAGGTCTCTGGAGATTCTCATTCCTCCCAGTCATGGTTGTCCCAAAAGTACTTTTTTCAAGAGTCAACTGGACTTTGCTTTTCCTTGAAGACGTTTCACTTCTTATCCAGGAAGCTTCTTCAGCTCTGACTGAATGGTGGGGAATGGAAGGATTTATACTCCTTGCAGTTCTTCTCCACCTCTTTACCAGCCAGCTCAGTTCCCAGAGTTTGGACCTCTGGTGTTCCTCTCAAGCTCCAGCCTGCCTTCCTAGTGTGGCACCATCCAGAAGGCTGGCACTTTGGGTGTTGCAGGCCCAATGTAAATGGATGCAGCAGGATGGGAGCTCCAGAACATCAGAGGCCCAATCTCTGGGAACTGAGCTGTCTGTAAAGAGGAGGAAAAGAGCTGCCTGCAAGGAGTATAAATCCTTCCATTCCCAGTAAGAGCTGAAGAAGCTTTTTGGATGAGAAGCAAAACGTCTTCAAAAAAAAAACAGGAAGTCCAGTGGCCCCTTGAAAAAAACACCTTTGCAACAGCTTATCCATGGATTGCTGCAGAAGAAGCTGCATAGGTTGGAAAAAAATCTTGACTTCTCTGTAGATGTATTTCAGTCCCCATTGTTGCAGAGCTGGCAAAATAGCGAGAAATAGTTTAGTGACTCAATGAAACCTTTCTGGCTCAGATTGTTCGTCGAACTAAGCCACAGCTCTGTTTTCATAGCCAGGGCTCATAAAGACTACAAAAGCTGGATGGTTATAGCCCAGCATCAATTTTCATTTCAGTAAAAGTGTGGCTTTTGAATTTCGCCCTGCCTACAAAGACATCCATTTTGTGCAAGTGCACCCCAAGGTGTTTGTAAAATCTCACCAACTCAAATATTGGTACTGGGTTTTATGGCAACTCTGTGGAAATAGCCAGCTGCCCTCAAGTTACCTAAAGAGGGAGATGTCCAGAGGGCTTCCCTGATGCCATTCCAGAAAAATGTCTGGTCCCTTTGCCAAAGAATGGTAATCCAGTGAAGGTGTGTGTGTGTGTGTGTGTGTAAGAGGGAGGGAGAGATACTCATTTTCTGACATTCCTCCTTTTATATATCTAGGGACCATGAAGGTAGCTGTGACTACCGGCCAGTGCGCTGCCCCAACAATCCCAGTTGCCCTCCGTTGCTCAAGATGAACCTGGAGGCCCATCTGAAGGAGTGTGAGCACATCAAGTGCCCTCACTCCAAATACGGGTAAGCAGGGACCCACCACCTCCTAGGAGAGTCTTGCCTTCTTTGCCCACCCCAGGGGTTCGTTTCCCAGTTCCTCGCCCTGGATGCTGGGTCCCCATGATGCTTGGCTTTGTGCTGTTCTGCAATATCTAGTCTCAAGAACCTTTCCCTCCCTCAAATCAGAAGCCAGTTTCATTGTAATCATAATCCATGCCAGAGGCACGTCTATTTAACGTCTTCCATTCGATCTCTCAATGTATGCAATTCAGCAGCTGCACTTCAGTGAAAAGGCAAACAGTGTCAGGGGACTTAAAACAAGGCAGCTCCCAAGAGAGCAAACTCATTGAACAAGTGAAAAGGGAGGGCAAAAGAGGATTTTAGCTTGAAGTTTGGTAGGGGAAAGGGGGGCGACTCCAAGAAGCATGGTGATTCAAGGTGCTCTGCAAAAAATGCCCTCCTTTCTTAACGAGAACCCAGACTATGGAAAGGCAGGCTAATTGGAAAAGGGATGGAAATGCAGGCTAATTGGAAAAGGGACTTGAGGAAAGAAACACTGCCACACATCCGAAAAAGATAGCAATAGCACTTAGACTTATACACCACTTCACAGTGCAAGGTTGACTCCGCCATCCATCCTTCCGAGATGCTCCGCCTTCCATCCTTCACAGTGCTAAGCGGTTTGCAGAGTCAGCCTCTTGTCTCCGACAATCTGGGTTTTACCTACCTCGGAAGGATGGAAGGCAGAGTCAACCTTGAGCCAGTCAGGATCGAACTGCTGGCAGTCGGCAGAGTTAGCCTGCAAGACTGCATTCCAACCACTGCGCCACCGTGAAGATGAGAGCTTCTTGGATACAACAAACTTCCTCAAGGAGAAAACAAAAAGAGGAATAGGAAGGCCATAGAACAGGAAGAAGAAGAAAGGGGAAGGCTCCAAACACCATTAGGCATTGCTTTTCAGCGGTCTCATTCTATGTGACGTCTATTGCTACCTGGCTCAATTTTCATTGATGCCAGCAGGAATCATTCAAGTCATCACAGCTCAATGAAGGCCAAGAATCAGTTTTAGAAAGAAGAAGCATATATCCCTGTTGAGAGAAACCTGGGCCACAGTGTGTAAGTCTGAGAGGAGACTACAGGAAGCATCATGACTTTCAGATGCCCATGTCCTGGGTGCAACAGACAGGCTGCTGGGACATCCCAAGCCCATCAGTAATGGACTGATTCATGTGGGAATGAACAACACTGGCAGGAGGGACCTTGAAGATCTCCCGAGACTTTGAGGCCCTAGGCAGGAAGCTGAAAGAACTGAGACTGCCAGGAGGGTGTTGTCAGGCCTGCCTCTGTTCAAAACTCAAGAAAGAAAGCCCCCCCAATCCACTTAATTAGAGAAGAGATACTTTTACTATGTTTGAAATGATAGCAGCAAAAGCAAGGCAAGATCTGAGTCAAAACGCCGAAAGTTACACATTGAAAATCACCCTAAATCCCTCCCCCCAAGGTCCAGCACTGAGAATCCAATCAACGTCCGGTATGGTGTTATGGGAAGGCTCCTCTGCAGGTATCTCTCACATCTGGCGTCACAGGACGTTTGGCCTTGATGGAGTGTAAACAACTCCACTCAGCAGCATCATAATTCATGAGTGCAAACCTTCTTTCCAGTTCTCATGGGACTACTTCACACCAGCTTGCTTCCCCAGGACAAATGTCTGTGCCCCCCTCCCCGTTTCTTTGGCAGCTGAGAGCAAGAACACTGCAGAAACATTGGAGATCCGGATGACAACCAGCGGAGAAGCATGCCTAATAACAAGGAGGGTTTGGGTTCCTTGACCACTCCATCAACCTGAAGGATCTAGGTAAGAGTTGGGCTATGTCTTACCCTGACTAGGAAGGATGCTCTTAGCAGCCACATGGTTAATCTCATCAGGAAAGCCTGAAGTGGAGAGACAAAGAAGAGAGCCTCCAGGATAGAGGCAGGACTTAGAGACTGGCTGGAGTCTACAAAGATGAAATCAGGAGGAAGTACAACTCACAGTCTCAGCAATATTTCACAGCAGTCTCAGAGCATTCTCGCGAAACAAACAGAATTTGAAACCCCAACGAGAAAGGACAAAAATGGCCATCACTGAAGCATAATGACCAACAATGAGCATAGGCCTAGAAAGCCTCAACTTAACTCAGGGGGAACAAAGTCAATGGAAGGGGGTGGGGAGGGCATTGTGCTGTAGATTAAAAAATGCCCATGCACAAATTCACAATTGTATCATGGAAATCCCGTTAAGAGATTCTGAGTGGAAATAAAAATAGAGAGAAAAAAATAGAGAGAAACTGAAATGATATCATTGTTATTACAAAGCTGCCTGGACAGGCAAAAAATATGGATGAGGATTTTTGTCTCAGATGCTCAAAGCAACAATGGGAATTTTCAACAATTCTGACATCTGGAAATTGTACTCTGCCAAAAAGTTAGAGATAAAGTGAATCCTGAACCAATTTGCTGACAGCTTCATTTGTCAGAAAGTGAAAGAACAAGATCTAAAGGTTAGGTCTGCTATCCTACACTGAGTCTTTACCAACAGAGAAGAAGTGGGTACAGAAGATGACTTAGAACCTTGGAAGAAAGTGACTTATGTTGTCCTTGGGAGACATCTAGAAAGCAGGGTGGTTAGACACCCAGTGTTCTGACCAAGGCTTCCTGAGACCATAACAAGAGCAGTGTTCCAATATTTGAGGGGCTGCCACAAAGAAGAGGGGGTCAATATGTTTTCCAAAGCCGCAGAAGCCAAGACAAGAAACAATGGACGGGAACTAATCAAGGAGAGAAGCAACTTGGAATTAAGAAGACATTTCCTCACAGTGAGAACAATTAACCATTAACAATTAACAATTCTGTATATGCTAAAAGACACAGATGGATTCACAAAATGAGTAAATGATTGCATTTGTGGAATACTCATAAATGACACCTCATGCTCTTGGAAGGAAGCATCTAGTAAAGCACCACAGGATTCCTTCTTGCACCCAGGGCCATTCAACATTTTATTAAAAACTGGATGAAAGGATAATAAAACTGGATGAAAGGATATTAAAGATGACACAAAACTAAGGGGAATGACTAAGTTTTTAGAGCAGAAAGAGAAAATTCAAAAATTTCTAGACAGCTTCATCAGTAGTTCACAGCAAGCAGAATGAAATTTTAAGAGGGAGAAGACTGAAGTTTGCATTTCCAGAAGAGGGGGAAAATGAGGATCAAACAGGGGTTGGGGGAAGCCTGGCTTGGCAGTAGCACACAAGAAAGGACTTCACTCACAGTAAGAACCTTGGAATGTCTTGTGAAATCTTGCTTTCCTTTTATCGGAAGTCTTCAGACAGGCTTGGAAATCTAATGTCCAAAATGTTTTCACCTATTCTGGTACATTGGTACAATTGCAATATTTGCAGGATGAGTGTTTTTCTGTCCAAGCATCAGTCTTTAAATATGGGGATTATTTGACCATGTTGTGTCTGTGGAATTTCTGCTATCGACTAGTTGTTGAGGGTGGATCTGAGTTGTTTTGAGGCCAAGTGCAAACCTTGGCCTGAAAAATTGTTTTAGTGCAGTAAAACAAACTAAAGCTCACTCTGATGTGATCTTGGAGCACAGCTCGTCTTAGGTAAAACCACAGTTTTGAAGAGGAACTTCTCATCCTGAATAACTTGCTTCCTCTCCGCTAGGTGTACATTCATAGGAAACCAGGATACCTACGAGACTCACCTGGAAATGTGCAAATTTGAGGGTTTGAAGGAGTTCCTCCAGCAAACGGATGACCGCTTCCATGAGATGCAAGTGGCCATGGCTCAGAAGGACCAGGAGATTGCCTTCCTGCGCTCCATGCTGGGCAAGCTTTCTGAGAAGATAGACCAGCTGGAGAAGAATTTGGAACTGAAGTTTGGTGAGTCTCTACAGAAAGCGGGTCACTCTGCCTTAGTGGCCCACCTAGAAACCCCTCCACCTTCCAGAGTTGCCTTCTCGTTCTCCTGATTGATCCATTCTTATAATATCTTGGGAGCCAGTTTGGTGCAGGGCTTAAGGCATCAGGCTAGAAACCAGGAGGCTGAGAGTCCCACCTTAGACATGAAGCCCCTTGGATGACCCAGGCCAGTCCCTCTCAGTCCCAAGGAGGAGGAGGAGGAGGCAAGGCCTAAACCATTTCTAAGAATGTTTCTAGGAAAACTGCAGGGACTCATCCAGGCAGTTACCAGGAGTCAAAAACTGACTTAAAGGATCCTAAATAAATAAATACAATTCTGGAGCAATTCGTTCTGCTCTGTGGTTTCTTTGGAGAATCAGGGTTCCACTTTTTAAAAACATCCAGCTAGCCCTACCTGCCATAAAAAAAAGAAAATCTGACACAGCTCCCAGGGACCAAAAATTGTTCATACACAGTTCTAATTCAAAATTGAAAGAGGGGATTACTTACTTACTTACTTACTTACTTACTTACTTACCAGAATAGCAAAGGAAATCAAATATGTATCCCATTGCTGATCATCCTAGCTGGACCTTTTGGTCTTTGCACGAAAACCAGCTGTGCGACGGAACCCGAAAGAGGGCAGCTGGCCATGCACACATGCATGCCGGACCAGCTGTCTAGTGCACACATGCATGCAACAGAACATGGAAGAGCAGCTGGCGACAGCGGGCGTGCCTACAGGGCTCTGTGTGCCACCGCTGGTTACGCGTGCCATAGGTTCGGCATCATGGCTCTAGGAAGTAAAACTGCATGGTTGGATGGTTAGTCCAAGTGCCATAACCAAATGATCATAAATGACCAAATTGAGACAGAAAAAGATTCCTCCGTATAAAGAAATATGTTATTTATCTACTAAATTTATAACAGTGTTCACTGCAAGAACTTTCAGCAGAATGTTTTTGGTGCAAGGGACTAACACGGATTGGGATTAGTTTAGGTATGAAGCCTCAGGGGTTTTTAATGATTTATTTGCATTTGCAACCAGAAATCATATGTCCCATTTTCCTAACTCTCGTTGTTCAGATGTGCTGGATGAGAACCAGAGCAAGCTGAGCGAAGACCTGATGGAGTTCCGGCGAGATGCCTCCATGCTCAACGTGAGTGTCAACTGTCCCGCTCGGTCATCTAGCACAGGGGGCTCCAACCTTGGCAACTGTTAAGCCTGGAGGACTGCAACTCCTAGCATTCTGGGAGTTGGAGTCCACCAGTCTTACAGTTGCCAAGGTTGGAAACCTCTGACCTAGCAAAGAAAGATTCCTGGCCCTTTGGTTTTGCCAAGACTATACTTTACTGAAGCTTAGGTGGTTACAGAGTTAGCATCAGCTGAATCTGAGGTTTTCCTGTGCAAGCAATACAAAGTAAAATTTCCTCCCCGCCCCCCCCCCCCCCATCTCCCAGGTATCTGTAAATGTCCACCCAGGTGCTTGTATATTGTTTAGGAAGGAGGTTCTCGGTTCCCAGCTCTTCATATCAGTCAATGTCTATGGAGATTCTTAGTCCACCAGGTCCTGGTTGTCCCAAAGGTCCTTTTTCAGGAGGCAACTGGACTTTCTGGTTTTTCTTTGAAGACGTTTCACTTCTCATCCAAGAAGCTTCTTCAGTTCTGATGAGATGGTGGGGAATGGAAGGATTGATATTCCTTGCAGGCAGCTGGTTGTTTGCATCCTTTTAGAGGGTTGTTGAAGCACTTGGAGGTTTGTCTGTGTCCTGGGGGTCACCTGAGTGGTGCGAAAGGGTGTGGAGCCTTCTTAGACTAACTGCTGAAAGGACTGTGTTGTAGATTGGTCTTCAAAGAAAAATAGAAAGTTCAGTTGACACCTTTGGGATGTCATATCAGTAGTTGACTTGGCTGGCTGAAGCTTCTCACAAGGCTCAGCTGGGCTTCCACCACTCCCCTTTTTTACAGTCCAATTTCTCTCCCCCCCCCCCCCCACCCCCAATTACTAATGTCAGGCTATCATCTCATGAAGCTTGGATAGGACATTTGCAGCCATGACAGTGAGTGCCGTTTCCTCCCCCAGAGCTTGGAGTGGGTGGGCCTGGAACTTTTGGGAACAACTTTCCCCAGCATGTTAGGAGCTGGGTTCTCACTTGTTCTCCTCCTGTGTGTCAACTCATAAAATATTTCTATGTCTTTTTAGAGTTCCCAACAGAAAGGGAGGGGGAGGGGGCAAAGGGGTTTGAAAGTGCAGTGGGGCAGCTTGGAAATCATGTGTGCATGTGGCAAAAACAGGGAATCTTGCCTCCACACTCCCTCCCGTGCATTGGCCGGAAGACACACCACAAAATGCCAGTTTCATGCAACGGAAATGAATGCAGCCTGATAAAATAATACAGGAGTCCTCGACTTACATCCGCAACTGAGCCCCAACTTTCTGTTTTTAAGTGAGATAGTTAAGTGAATTTTGCTCCATTTTACGACTGCTATTGCCACAGTTGTTAAGCAAATCACTGCAATTGTTAAATTAATAACATGGCTGTTAAGTGAATCTGGCTTCCCCATTGTCAGGCGGTTGCAAAGGTGATCACATGACTCTGGGACACAGCAACCGTCATAAATATGAATCAGTTGTTGTGCGTCTGAATTTTGATTATATGACCATGGGGATGCTGCAAAGATCGTAACTGAAAAACGGTCAAGTCACTTTTTTCAGTGCTGTTGTAACTTAGAATAGTCATTAAACAAACTGTTGTAAGTCGAGGACTACCTATACAAAGCCTCCAGGTAAGACTAATAACTGATCAAAAATAGTTCATTAAAAAAGGTAAAACACAGTTTCCTGCTTTTTTGGCTGACACCAAACCCACAAGTATCAACCAGAAAACTCACAAACCTGCCAAATTCTCACCTCTCACATCCAGTCAAAGTTCAAGTCTTTAAAACCCCCCAATAAAGACCCCCCAACAATCATATAGGACATGTGCATGTGTTAATCTTCTCTATCTCGGAATAACACACACACACACACCTCACTTCTCACCAGAAAGAGAAAGGCCATTTTACAAACACAAACTTGCCAATTGGCTCCTGTGTTTCCCTGCATCTTGGTTGCTCGGAGAAGTTGAGGTGACATGCAGATGGTTGGATGCAGGGATAGGTGGGTGGGCAGACGGATGAATAAATAAATGGCGACTAAAGGACAGAGTAAAAACGACGACTAAAACAAATGTGGAATTGTCTGAACAAGACCTGATTTCTTTCCTCTGGAATCTTTACAAACCAGTTAAAAAAACCTTCAGTTCAATCAATCCAATCAGAATGGCCCTGGAAGGGACCTTGGAGGTCTTCTAGTCCAGCCCCCTGCTCAAGCAGGAGACTGTATACCAGTGATGGCGAACCTTTTTCTTGTGATGTGCCGAACACCCCCCCCACACTGCCCCCTTACTTGCACTGCGCATGTGTGTGCCTCCCAGCTGATTTTTGGCCTATTTGAGGCCTTTTTTGCCCTCTCAAAGGCTCGAGGGAAGCCTCTGCAACCTTGGGAGGCTGAAAAAATAGGCCTTCCGGAAATACCGGAAGTGCCCATTTTCAGCCTCCAGAGGGTCTCTGGAGTCCGGGGGAGGCCATTTGCACCCTCCTGGGGGCTCGAGAGAAGTCTCTACAGCCTTTGGAGGCCAAAAAACGGACCCGTTTCGGCAATTCTGGTATTTCCAGAAGGCCCGTTTTTCGGCCTCCCGAGGCTGCAGAGACTTCCCTCGAGCCTCTAGGAGGCCAAAAAGGGCCTCAAATGGGCCAAGAATCAGCTGGGAGGCGCACGCATGCGCAGTGCAGGTAAGTTTGGCTGGGGCTCGCACAAATGGCTCTGTGTGTCACCTGTGACACACGTGCCATAGGTTCAAGTCATCACAGCCCTATACCATTTCAGACAAGTGGCTCTCTAGTCTCTTCTTAAAAACCTCCAGTGTTGGTGCATTCCCAACTTCTGGTGTCCAGCTGTTCCACTGGTTAATTGTCCTGTCAGGAAGTTTCTCCTTAATTCCAGGTTGCTTCTCTCTCTGATCAGTTTCCAACCTTTGTTTCTTGTCCTGCCCTTCTGGCGCTTTGGAAGTTCATTTGTTCTGTAAACGCAGCTCTTCATTTTCTCACTAAATTACAGTTCAAACAGTGGTACACAGCATGGTTCCAGAAGCCAAGGCTTACAAAACAGATCCAAGTGCTCCTTAGCAGTGCCCCTGCCAGTCATTGTTAGGGAGGCTTGGGGTTCACAAATCCCGACTCCTGTTTGTCGACTTCACTTTGGCATTTAATACAATCAGTCCTCAGCGTCTAGTAGACAAGCGGGGCCTTTTAGGCTTTACCATTCCTTTGTGCAACTGGATTCTTGATTTTCTCATTGATAGGCCCCCCAGTATGTGCGAGTTGGGACTACTGGTTCTAACACCATTTTCTTGAGCACAGGTTCTCCTCAGGTCCACTGTTGTTCACCCTGCTGACCTGTGACTGTTGTGCTAGGTTTGCCATCAACCATATTGTGAAGTATGCGGATGATACAACAGTAGTGGGCATTATTCAAGGTGACAATGAGGGTGGTTACCGCAAGGAAGTAGAGGGTTTGGCGAACTAGTGTAACAAAAACAGCCTTATTTTAAACATAGGGGAAACTAAAGAGATCATTGTCAATTTCAGAGAAGGCAGGCACAGCCACACACTTCCATGTATTAATGATTCACCTGTGGAGGTCGTTAGCAGCCTCATGTTTCTGGGTAGGCTAGTGAGCTAATGAGTAGGCTAGTTTGGTCACTTAATAGTGAGACCCTAGTGAAATGGGCACAGCAGCGCCTGCATTTTCTGCGTCGCATGAGAAAAGTACATCTTCCTTCCCCTGTCCTTGCCACTTTCTACAGAGGGACAATCAGAGCATCCCATCACATGGCCAGTTTGGAAGCATTACTGCTTCGGACAGGAAGGCGGTGTAGAGAGTGGTGAGGACAGCAGAAAAGGATGATGGGAAGTTCACTTCCTTCTATCCAGGACACGGCATGTAAGTGCGGCAGAGTCTGCAGGATTGTCTAGGACATACACTTCCTCTTCACAACTTGTTTTCCTTGTTACTTTGTGGGAGGGGGCTCTGGGGTATCCAAAGCAGAACATCCAGATTCAGTCACCATTTTGTTCCATGTAGCATCAACCTTGTGAACTCTCAAGTTTCCTCTTTTCGCTATGAATTCAAAATGGACAGTGATTTGTGTGTGTGTGTGTGTGATGCCTCGGTGCCACAATTCACATTTTTCCCCCTTTTGGCCTTTATCACGTGCCTTCTTTCTCTCTGCAGGATGAACTGTCTCATATCAATGCCCGGCTAAACATGGGGATTCTGGGCTGTGAGTATCTACCTTTTCTTTCTCCTTGGTCAGAAGGGGAGATTCTGGGTTTCTGGGGGTAGAGAAACTTTTCTTCTTTATCATGTAAAATTTCTAATTACTGACTGAGACATTCTGCTTTCAGAATGAGAATTAGTTAGACCCGTTTGGTGTTTTTTCCCCTCTTTAGTAAGAACAACTTTGTGTTGGAAAACGTAGCAAGTGAAACAAATAATTGCACTGGATCATCTGAGGCTGGAACTTGATTATGCAATTTTTTTTCCAGTTTTACAATTTTTTTCCTTCATCCAAAATAGATTTAATTCAAAGAATGTTAACGGGTGCACTATTTACTTTTTTTTCTTATTTAATGGTATGTTGATCGTACTTTCATTTCTGATCGCCTTTTCTTTCGCTGGGGGTGTGTATGAATCACTTGCCGAAACTGCTTGGCAGTAAATTCAAAGCAGCTTAAAAAGCACTTTTCACACAAGTATTTTGTTTTAAAGTACTATTTTCACTACCTCTGGGAACCTCAACTTAACAACCATTGCATTGCTGTGGTTACATGATCAAAATTCAGGTGCTTGCAGGGGTGGGGTTCAAATTTCTTAACAACTGGTTCTGTGGGCCTGGCCTAATTTGTGGGTGTGGCTTGGTCATGTGATTGGGTGGGTGTGGCTTGTTGACTGGACGTGGCTTGGTAGTCACGTGACTGGCTGAGCATGTCTTGTATGTAAATATTGTAAATATGTAAATATTGAATATATATATATATATATATATATATATATATATATATATATATATATATATATATATATATATACTTACTTGTGTGTGTGTGTGTGTTTTCTTAAGTTTTTGCGGGTACTTACATGTATGGTATTCAGCTTTGTTCAGGTATTTTCCCACGTCATTTTAGTTGTGCTCTTAACGTTGTAGCAACGTTTTGGCAGAATCTCATCTGCCATCATCAGGCTTCTGTATTGTGTTCGTATGTGAGTCAGACTTTCACAGCCGTTTCAGTTTTAAATTTGGGGCTAGCCTACTGCTGTGCCAGAATGGTTTTTTCTTCATCCTGATTGGTTGACAGACCAAGACTCCTAACCAATCAGGATGAAGAAAAAAAGCCGTTGGCTGTCAGTACTTCCACAAAAGCAAAATCGCCAGCTTGATCCACAAAAACACACTGAGACATAATGGAGACCTAGAAGATGAACAGACCTATGGAACAGCTGTCCTGCCCTACATAAGAGGTACTACAGACAAAATCAGTAAGATACTACACAGGCATCGCATCAAGACTGCCTTCAAAACAGACAGAAAAATAGCAGCCATCCTTAGAAACCCCAAAGATAAAATTTACCTGGAAAACCAAGGCATATATGAAGTCCCCTGTGCATCATGCCCTACCACATACATTGGACAGACCAATAGAAGAATAAGTACCCGCCTGGATGAACACAAAAATGCAGTAAAAAAGCTGGAACACACTTCCTCACTAGTCCAACACATGAAAGCCACAGGTCATAGCATCAACTTCAATGGCACCAAAACTCTAGCCACTATAGAAAACCCCAGCTACAGAATTATCAGAGAAGCCATAGAGATTGAAAAAAGACCTGAAAACATGAATAGAAGAAATGATTCCACTAGACTGTCAATTATTTGGAAGCCTGCACTCACAAACAAACAAATCTCCACACCACAAGCCAGGCAACACCTGGGCACAAACAGATCCCCCCTAATACCTCCAGCTCAAACACACCCCAACCAGGCACCCAGATGAAACCTAGCTTCCTAATAAATGATAGCCGTCCATTTACTCGGCACATTTACTTGGCTGCACTAAAAGCCTCCAATACAGGAACACAATGTTTCCAGCCAATCAAGACAAAAAAAAGCCACAAAACAGACAGATGATATTAGAAACACCAATCAAGCAGAACACAGCAAACTCCAAGACCAATACAGACCAAGACTTCCAACCAATCAGGATGAAGAAAAAACCATTCTGGCACAGCAGTAGGCTAGCCCCAAATTTAAAACTGAAACAACTGTAAAAGTCTGACTCACAGACGAACTCAATACAGAAGCCTGATGATGGCAGATGAGATTCTGCCGAAACGTTGCTACAACTTTAAAAGCACAACTATAATGACGTGGGAAAATACCCGAACAAAGCTGAATATCATACATGTAAGTACCCGTGAAAACTTAAGAAAACATATATATAATATTGTATGTATGTATGTATGTATGTATGTATGTATGTATGTATGTATGTATATAAAGAGCAACTTTTACCCAAAATCAGGCAAAGCAGATTGAGTTGCTTGCAGAATCACAGATTCACTCACAGATCTACCTTTCTGCAATCTGCTGTCTGAGTCTGCACTGAAAAATAGAAGCTTCAGTCCTAAGGAAGGTTCAGCTCTACTCTCAGGCCACTTCTCCCCCAACCCCCTGAATAACACCCCTGACTGGACCTCAGGGAAGCCTCTTGGGTGAAGGCAAAGCAGTACAACAGCGATCTAGATTGGCTAGAAAGCAGAAATCCCACAGGAGGGGAAGGGAGGGGCCAGCCAGTGGCGCGATTTGCTGGTTCTCCGAACTGCACAGAATCGTAACAACCAGTTCTATAGAACTGGTCCTAACTGGTAGAATCCCATCCCTGGGTGTTTGGCAACTGGTTCATATTTATGACGGTTGCAGTGTCCCATGGCCACGTGATTCCCTTTTGTGATCTTTGACAAGCATAATCAACGGGGGAACCAAGTTTCACTTAACGGTGACACGAAAGGTTGTAAAATGGACTAAAATCCACCTAACAAATGTTTCGCTGAACAACAACAAAAATTTGGGGGCTCAATTAATGGTCATAAGTCAAGGACTACCTCTATCACTATAAGTGCTGAGAGATATGTAGAATTTCTTTGTTTAATGGCTGAGCACCTTGGTGTTAGGGTTGCAAGTTTGCCACATCCTTTCTTGGGAAAAGGATGCTGGGCTAGTTAGGCCCTCACTTTGAGCCTTGGCTGCTTCTCTCCCACCTGTAAAACGACATGCCTTTTCCAAGACTCGGGGATTGGGCTGCTGTGCATTAACACACCTCTTTTTGTCCCCCTTTGCAGCCTATGACCCTCAACAGATTTTCAAGTGCAAGGGCACTTTCGTTGGCCACCAGGGCCCCGTCTGGTGCCTCTGTGTCTATTCCATTGGTGACTTGCTCTTCAGTGGCTCTTCTGACAAAACCATCAAGGCAAGATGCTTATTTTTAGTTTAATTTTTGCATGGGGTGCACCATAGACTCGAGGGGCGTTCGGGAAAAGCACATCCTCTTGCTCTCAACCAGGTGTCAGTCAGACCTGTCTCAACTTGGGTTTCTAAGTAAAAACGATCCTTTCCTCCATTGGTTGAGAAAGGGAATTCTGCTGAGCCTCGGTAGCACAGTGGTTGTAGTACAGCATTACAGGCTTGTGTTGACTGCCATCTGGCTGCAATTTGGCAGTTCAAATCTAACCAGGCTCAAGATTGACTCAGCCTTCTATCCTTCTGAGGTGGGTAAAACGAGGACCCAGATTGTTGGGGGCCAGAGGCTGACTCTGTAAACCACTTAGAGGGGGCTGTAAAGCACTGTGAAGCGGTATATAAGTCTAAGTGCTATTGCTATACTGCTTTTAGATAATGCCTGCTTTCAAAATCCATAATTCATTCAGAATTAGTGACGCATGTCATAATTGGGGACCCGAACGATGAGGGAGCCCTTGTTTATCAATTTGGGGATTCTCCATGTATGGACTCTCTGCTGTCCTCTCACCTTGGAGCTTGATGTAATTTAGGGCTGAAAGACCCACCTCAGCTCATTTTTTGGCAGATGGTATTCACGACAGTGAGAGAGGACTTGGAAATTCCCCCAAAAGGGCTGTCTGTTGTGAAGGCACAATGCTAGGCAAGGCACCGAGTCCCTTTCGACCTTTTCACTCTCTCTTTGGAAGAGAAGGCCAGGCACTCCTTCAGCCTCTTTTTCGCCGTCGTCAGCCCTCAGGTGGAGAGTCAACAGCCCGCAGGTCTGGAGGTGGCTGATGAGGAAGGGGAGGAACAGCTGGGTCCAGTGCCTGAAATGTGGATGCGTAGAAGGCAGACGAGAGGAGAGCAGTGGAAATCTATGGGCCGGTCCTTGGGATGGAAGAGCCACCACTGCTAGCGAACCCCCACCCTAGTAGTTCTGGGGATAAAAGGCAGGGGGTGGAGATGAATAGGTGCGGCAGACAATTATTCATCTCCCTGCCGGACAGACTTGTTAGGCTGCATTGAGAGATAAACTTTTTGCTGGCGCTCCTAATAAAGAAATAGTTGATTTAACTGCCGTGTTTGGGGAGCTGGGTCAGAACAGGCCATAGAAGTGGGCATTTCAACGTAGTCCACTCCAGATTTGAGGGAAAGGGGTAAACGTAGGAGGCTGCTCTCCCAGACACAACTCCCGCCTCCCTTCCTGGCCTCTGTGCCATCAGGAAAACTGCTGGGAACTGCACTTCTTTGCATCCAGATCTCAAATCTGCCTACCTGCTTCCTTTCTTTGTCGGAAAGAGAGGAAAGCAGGTGGACACGTGACAGGCCAGGTGCTTCCTGCCTCCCCAGCTCTGGCACATGCTCTGACTTCCTGCCCTGGGTCTGGTTGCCCTTGAGTCCAGTTATGTGATCTTTTGTTTCCCCACTAGGTGTGGGATACCTGTACCACTTACAAGTGCCAAAAGACCCTGGAAGGTCACGATGGGATTGTCCTGGCACTCTGCATCCAGGGGTGAGTCAGCCACCAGCCTCATTGCCTTCCGCTGTTCTGCTGTATAAAGCAGAGTCTCCCTTCCTTGGCCGCTTGCTGATGGGTGGACTTCAACTCCAGCTGGCTGGAGAATTCTGGGAGTTGAAGTCTACCCATTAGCAAGCAGCCAAGGAGAAAAAATACTTGATATAAACTCAAAGACTGATAGTTAGATTTTAGTTCTGCTCATTGTTTTCTTAAACTCAACAAGGCACTTCTCATTTAAAAAAAAAACATTGTGTGAATCCTGGCCCTGTTTTCAGTAATGGGGGAAATGCCTGATTTTTCAAATGACAATGTGAATTAAATTTGAGCGCCAGGAAAACCTGATTTTTTTGAAAGTTATATTCAAACTGAACTCATGTGTGTGGATGGTGTGGCTTTGCATTTTTATCCAGTGCAATCCTGCATTAACAGATAGAATCAAGATCACTTGAATTGTTTGTACCATTTCATGATGGTAAGACCACGCTTGGAATATTGCAACCAGTTTTGGTTGTCACGATATAAAAAAAAACATGTTGAGACTCTGAAAAGTGTGCAGAGAAGAACAACAAAGAGGATCAGGGGGCTGGAGGTTAAAACATATGAAGAACAGTTGCGGGAACTAGGTATGTCTAGTTTAATGAAAAGAAGGACTAGGGCCAAACATTATAACAGTGTTCCAATATTTGAGGGGCTGCCATAAAGAAGAGGAGGTCAAGCTATTCTCCAAAGCAGGGGTCACCAACCTTTTGGACCTCAGGGACCACCAAACTCCAAATTTTAAACCCCACGGACCAGAGACCCTGGGAAAATCCCCCCCAAAAAAGTCTGCAGGAAAATTCCCCACCTCGTTTTCCTACCGATCAATTGTTCTTTATTTGGGATCGCAGGATACCATCTCCAGCTCCGTTCTCGGGGGGTGGGGGAGAGAGAGAGAGACTTTTGGCTTCATGCAAGGAAAGCAGCAGAAGCCTCAGAAGTCTTTCTTTCTCTCCCCCAAATTCCACCAGAAATGAATCTTTGCCGGCACAGCCTCTTGGAGCAGGAGGCCTTTCAGGGTCCCAAAGACTCATTTGTGGCGGAGTTTGGGAGAGAGAAAGAAAGACTTTTGCTGCTTTCCTTGCATGCAGCCAAAAGCAGAAGAAGAAAGAAGCTGAAAGAAGCAACTTGGTGGCCAGGCCAGGTGTGGGGCGAGTTCCTCCCCTCCGCCCTTTCTCCCCTCCCCTCACTACCTCGTGTCGTTTGCAATGCAAGCGACGCAAGCCTTGTGTTCCCGCACAGCCTGAATTAATTGCTTTGGGGGTGACATTTTTCTGCAGACCGCCAACATTTTCTCGTGGACCACCAGTGGTCCCTGGCCCACTGGTTGGTGACCCCTGCTCCAAAGCACCAGAGAGCAGGACAAGAAGCAATGGGTGGAAACTAATCAAGGAGAGAAGCAACCTGGAACCAAGGACAGTTAAAACAATCAACCAATGGAACGGCTTGCCTTCAGAAGTTGTGGCTGCTCCATCGCTGGAGGTTTTAAGAAAGAGACGGGACAGCCACGTATCTAGAGTAGTACAGGGCTTCCTGCTTAACCTTCCAACTCTGTTATTCTGGTTTTTCGAGGGATTTGGAACGTGTGTCATTAATCGAATAATGGAAACTCTTCCAGTAGCTCAGTTTTACAACAGAAGTGGCAGTTTGCATTTTTCTGGGGGAAATTTACACAATCCCTATCTTTTTTTCATGATTTTGAGAGAGAGAAAAAAATGTGCCAACGAATGTCTTCTGGCTCTCTGATTTCCTTTTGTTTCTTTTGGCCAGGAACAAACTGTATAGCGGCTCAGCTGATTGCACCATTATTGTAAGTGGTTGATTTTGGGAGGCGGGATTATAGGGGGGGGGGGGTACTCGCTTTGGCTTTCTCCAGGAAGGGGAAGAGAAGAAGTCACTGATAATTCTCTTGTGCAGGGGGTCTCCAAAGCTATTGGAGATGACTTATTTTAAGACTTGCGGACTTCAACTCCCAGAATTTCTCAGCCAGCTATGCTGTGGAATTCTGAGAACTGAAGTTCACAAGTCTTAAAGTTGCCTAGTTCAGAGACCCCTGCTCTTGCATTAGGTGCAATAAAGCCATCTATATGCCACTTATCTATATCCTTTTTGACTTTTGACAGGTTTGGGATATTCAGACCCTGCTGAAGGTCAACACCATCCGTGCACACGACAATCCCGTGTGCACTCTTGTCTCCTCGCACAACATGCTTTTCAGTGGCTCTCTGAAAGCTATTAAGGTACAGTTTTCTGATGCAGAGGAGTGGGGAAAACAAAAAACCTTTTTGGTCCTTTCCATCCATTCCATCTTTTCTTTTCCCGGCCTAAAGAGGTTTGTTCACTTAGATTTGCTCCCTTCTCTCTGCTGATTATTCTGGGCTCATTTAGGATCTTCCTTGCTTTCTCCTCTTCTCTTTTCCTTGCATTTCCTGCTACTTTGTCTGCTGTTCAGACCTGCTGCATTATTCATTCTCTTCACTTTTTGAACCCTGCCCCATTCCCTATTAATTGATTTCTTCTCCTACTTGTCCAGAATTGCCCATTGCAGGATTGTTGCAAGGTTAAAGATCTCCCCCAATGAGCTGGGAGGAAAGGAACATCTCAGCTTAATAATCCAGCTTTTCCTCACCTGCTGTCCAGAATTCCCAGGCATCATATCCACCGAAAGTTGCCTTCTTGCACATCTGGAGAGCACCAGATGAGGAAAATGATTATTATGTTAATATGTTCCTTTTCTTCCAGGGTGGCATAATGACCTAGAGGTGGAACTTTCATTTCACAATCAGGAGGCTATGAGTTCGATCCTAGGTAGGAACAGATATTTCTCTCTGGGTTCAAAGAGAAAATATCTGGTGTGAACTCCACATAGGTGTCAGGAAGGGCATCTAGCCAGTAAACGCTCAGCTCCATTCAGTTGCCCTGACTCCACCCCAATGCAACAGATTACAGGGTCATTAAAAGAAAAAAAAATATTCTCCTCTTCCAGAAGCTGTGAGAAAAGACCTTCAGTGTTTTGAGGCATGATTAGCTCAGCCTCACTCACAGGGCTTGATGAAAAAATGGGATAGAAAGGTATACCTGTGTAGTTCTTCCGGTTTTGAGCTTCTTCGGCGACAGACAGAAATCTGCAATTGTGCGTGGTTTCGGTCTGGACTCGCCGCTGGAGCGCCCTGAGCCGGGCAGTTTCGGGGTTAAGCCACCCCGTAGAGGTGGTGAAGAGGGGGGAGACTGCCAGCAGGGTTGAGGGGAGCCGCATCTCTCCTCCTCAGTGGGCCATTACTCCCTTTCCCGAAGGCGGTTGTAGCGGTGGTCAGAAATGGCCACCTCAAAGAAGAACTCGACCGGAAAAGAATGTGCAGGAGGAAGATAAGAAGAGAAGGTTTTTGGCTGACCGGGTCAAATTGCAAAGCAACAACTAAGGTACCCTGGAATTTAAACTTACAAAAAATAACATCGCTCCCAAAGAAGAGTCGGAAGCAGTGAAGGAAAGTGAAAAGGGAAAGGTTTGGGGTTTTTTCTTCTCTCTCTTTCCCTATATTGACAACTAAGAGACTTAAATAAGAAATTGGAAAAATCCATTTTGACATCAACAGGTAATTAAGCTGAAAATAAAACAAAATGTCAAAGGGATAACAAAGATTTCTGGACATTAAAAAATTTTTCCATAAGCGGGAAAGGAGAGAAAAAGAATAAAAGGGCAGGATCTGGAAAGAGGGAGGAGACTGCCTGGAATTGAAAGGAATCTACAGTAAAACTTCAACAAGACTTCTAAAAGATACATTTTAACTGAAACTTTGCAACTAAACAGTAGAACCCCAGGAAGAGAAAGTGAAAAAAAGAGCAAAAAGAAACAGCCTGCATGTATTTGGATTACTTGGTGATTTTTGGATTCCTGGTTATTGCATTTGAATGACTAAAATTAATCGGGTGGTTGTTTAAAAATTTATACTTCTGGATGAATTGAAAATGGAACTTAAAAAGTATAAAGAAGATGCACAAAAAGGGAGGGGTTCTTTTGGCTTCATTTTTCAATTCTTAGAAATGGAGATTTGGAACTATGAGAAACAACAAGAAACGTCTGCAAAACAAGAAGACTGGGACAAAGAAGAAGCCATGAACAATGAACAAGTAATTCTATGTGGGGAAGAAAAAGGAAAGGGGGGAAAGAGAATGGAGAATTTAAGACTTAAAAAAACAACCAAAGAAAAGAAAAATAATTCGAAAAATAAGTATAATATTGGAAAGCAACAGAAGAGGGGAATACAGAAGAGAGAAATAAAGATAGAGAGACATGGGTGTAAAAAGGGGAGAGAGAAGAAGAGGGGGAAGAAGGAAAAGAAAAGAAGTTACAAAGGACCGGAACAAGATATAGAGAAACAGGGCCTATTTAGAGATAATGGGTGAAAATTTAACTGAAAAAGGGATTCTGTAAAGGTACATAAGATTGTATTGTTATATTAGTAATAGAAATAACTTTAGAAAATTGGAAACAATGTATGATTAAAATGAGGGATAAAATAGTTAGTGTAATTTAGTGAAATGTTTGTTAATAAAATAAATGAAATAAAATAAATGAGAAAATTGAATTAGGAAGGGACAGGAACATTTTAATTAATTAATGCTTTATAAAATATAAGTGAAGAGGCGGGGAATTAATCATGGTAAGCTTATAACTGTTCCCATAGAAGTATGATATTCAATTGAAAAGTAATGTTACAGAAGTTAAGATTTTAATGAATATTAACATTAATGATAGAATTGAATTGGAATGGAATGTGTTGTTTTAATTACATATATTTATAATCTTTTTTTTAAAGAATATAGTATGTATTTTAAGAATGTACCAAGCAGAATCCGAATGGAAGTTATGTATTATATTGAATGTTAAAACTTTAAGGTATATATTGAAGCCTAAATAAGAGTTAAATGGATAAACTTAAAAGATATAAAGGTGTCATACTCCAATCAGCAACTACAGGAGAAACTTTGTTTTTTTTTTTTTTTTTGGAAAAATACTTTATTAGTTTTACCTTTAAAAGAACAACACAACTACACATTATGTACAACAAAAAAGAAAAATAGGCCTTGGCATAGACCAAGAGGGGAGAGAGAGGAAAGCCTAAGAGAGGGGAAAGGGAAGAGTAAGGGAGGGGAAGAATAGAGTAGGGAAAACAGTTAAAATAAAACCATATTTTGTGACTGTCTGTAAGATCCTTTCTTCTTCAAAAGTATCATCGGCGGTGCTTTTCTTTATCTCTGCTTGGAGGCCCTCGGCCATCATTTTCCTAGAGATGATCTATCTTTGGTTTAGCCAATTATACAAAGGATTCCAATTGTTGTAATATGATGAGGATTCTTTATTTTTAGTGCTTGGGTTAGTTTGTCCATTTCGGCGCATTGTAAAATTTTCTGAATAACCATATGTTCAGAGGGAATGGAAGATAATTTCCAGCACTGGGCAAATGCCAGTCTGGCTGCGGTTAAGATATGAATTACAATATACTTCGATTTTTGGGTATTTGTTTATCGAAAATTCCTAGAAGGAAGGACTCTGGTTTGTACTCTATTTGTTCCTTGGTTATTTCCTCTAGCCAGCGCCTAATTTTTTTGCCAGTACTTCTGGGTTTCCTTGCGACCACCACAAATGGAAGAAGGTACCTTCTATGCTTTGACATTTCCAACAATTGGGGCTCGTGTTGGGGTGCATCTTCGCCAATCTCGAAGGGGGCAGGTGCCATCTATAAAACATTTTATATGCGTTTTCTTTATAAGCTGCTGATTTCGTGATCTTAATGTTCCTGTTCCAGATCCTTTCCCATTCTACTAGCGTAATGCTCCGTCCCACGTTTCTGCTCCACGCAATCATATTTCCTTTGACAATTTCTTGTTCTAATTCAGTTTCTAATAAATGTTTGTAAAATTTAGATATATTTTTTTGCTCGGTCCTAATAGAATTTTGTCTAAAGTCTGTAATTTATTGTAGATTCCAAATTCCTTAATATCTTGTTTATATCTACTATGAATTTGAAGGTACACCCACTGATCAATTTTAAATCCTCGCTCTTGTAATTCTTGTCGGGTTTTCAATTTTCCTTGTGGGTCTAATAAATTTTCGTACTTAATCATTTTAGTTATATCCAAATTATTAGGGTGTACTATCGCTTCCATTGGAGATAGCCAAATCGGTATTTTTAGATAAAGTTTTTTACGTACTTTTTCCAATTGGTTAATAGAGAGTCCCTGATAAGATGCCTATGGAAATATGATTGCCTGGGTTTCCCAGTTTCCCACAGAAAGGCATGCCATCCTTTCTGCATATCGTGGCCTTCTAATATTAGTGTTCTTTTGTTAGTTAAATTCACCCATTCCTTTATCCATAGTAGGTTGGCTGCCTTGTAATATACTTCCCAGTTTGGCAGGCCTAACCCTCCTCTGCTTTTCAAATCTTGTAGGGCTTTTACATTAATCCTAGCTTTTTCCCCTGCCAAATAAATTTCAGTGTTATCTTGTTTAATTCGTAAAAAAAATTTTATTTAATTTGATTGGAATTGTCTGGAATAGATATAGAAATTTTGGCAGAATATTCATCTTAATCAGAGCAATCCTGCCCAATAAGGAAAGTTGTAATGTACTCAGGAATCTAAATCTTTCTTGGATTGTTGGAGAAGTTTGTCATAGTTGTTTTCTTTTAATGATTTGCTTTGTGGAGTAAGCCAAATTCCTAAGTATTTAATTTTTTTTGTCACCTGTATTCCCATTATTGTCTCTAGTTCTTTATTCTGGTCTCCTGTTAAATTTTTAGACATTAATTTCGTTTTACCCTATTAATTTTAAATCCTGCGACTTCTCCAAATCGTTCTAGTTCTTCTAATAAGTTATGTCCTTTTCTATAGGCTCCTCCAGAAAAAAACCAAATCATCAGCGAAGGCTTGTACTTTGTACTCTTCTGATTTAATCCTCAGTCCTCTAATTCTCGAATTTTGCCTAATATACGTCAAAAGAGATTCTAGGGCGAATATGAAAAGCAGAGGAGAGAGAGGGCAACCCTGTCTGACCCCTTTTTCTATTTTTATCGGGTCAGTTTGTTCCCCATTTATTAGAATATTTGCCTGTTGGGTATGGTAAATTGTAGTGACGACGTTTTGAATCTAGTGCCAAGGTTCATATTGTATATTTTTGAATTAAAAATGCCAATTTAAATTGTCGAATGCTTTTTCAGCGTCCAAAAACATAAAAGCAAATTGTTTTCCGGATGGGCTTCGTAGTATTCTGAAATGTCTATCACTGTTCTTAGATTATTCTTAATTTGTCGAAATGGGAGAAATCCATTTTGATCTTCATGGATATGTGTGTTTAGAACCTGTTTTAGTCTATTAGCTATTATAGAAGAGAATAGTTTGTAATCTGCATTCAGGAGCGAGATTGGTCTATAATTATTAATAAGTCTATGGTCTAGGTCCTCCTTCGGGATCAGCGAAATTAAGGCTCCCCTCCACGAGTCCGGCATCTTGGCTACTAGGAGTACCTCATTGAATACTTCCAGCATCAGTGGTCCAATTTGTTCTATAATTGTTTTGTAAAGTTCTACAGGTATCCCGTCCGGTCCTGGCGCTTTATTGTTACTTTGATTCTCTATTGCTGACTTCAGTTCGGACCATGTTATATTTTTGTTTAATAATTCTATCTCTTCCTCTCCAATTGCTTTTTCATTTGCTTCCTCTAGATATTTCATTATTTTGTCCTCACAAACGTCTTCCTTTTTGTATAATTTCCTGAAGTATTTAAAGTGATCTCTTTTTTCTTCTCTATCTCCTCTTGCAAATTGCCCCTCTCGTCCATTAATTGGTGTATCAATCTTTTTTCTTTCATTTTCTTAAGTTTGTGGGCTAACCATCTCCCTGGCTTGTTTGCGTGCTCAAAATAAATTTGTTTAGTCATTTTCAGACTACTCTCTAATTTTTCTTGTTCTAATAAATTTAGATTGTGTTTAGTTGTTATTAACTGATTCTGTATTCTTTGATTTTGGGGTTCTTTTGTAGTTGGGTTTCTAAATCCTTAATTTCTTGTTGTAAGTTACTTTGTTGGGCATACTTTCTTTTATTTCTCATAGCATTGTAAGAGATAGTTGTTCCTCTTATAAATGCCTTCATTGTGTCCCATATATTTTGTTTCGAGAAGTTAGATCATTATTATTTTCTTTTAAGAAGAAGTTCAGTTCTTCTTTCAATTTATTAGTGTATTCTTCTTCTTTTATTAAGTGAGTGTTAAGAGTCCATCTTCTTTTTGGTTTTCTTCTACCTCTCCAGGTTATTTGAATTGGGTTGTGATCAGCCCAGTCGTTTGGTAAAATTTCGCTATCTTTGATTTCATTAATTAATTCACCATTTATCCAAGCCATATCTATTCTTGTCCAAATTTTGTGTGGGTTAGAGTAAAAGGTAAACTGTTCTTTTTTTTGGGTTTAGTTTTCTCCAAATATCTACCAGATTCAGTTAGTACATCATATCCTTACATGGCTTCAAAATTCTCTTTTTCCTTTTTTATTCTTACTCATGTTACTATGATCCTTCCGGTAGTCAGCAATAGAGTTAAAATCGCCAATCAGAAAAATATTGCCATTTCCGAAATCTATTATTTTTGGTGAAGATGTTTGAAAAATTTACCTTGATCATCATTTGGGGCATAGATTACTACCAGTAAAAATGTAATGCCATTAATTGAAGTTTGTACCACCAGGGTTCTTCCTTCAGGATCCGCCCAGATTAACTCCGCTTTTAAATCATCTCTCACATATATTGCAATACCTTTCTTTTTGTGCTCATCTGCTGGTGCTGTGAATAATTTTCCCAGTTTGGACAATCTAGAAATTTCTCCTCACTTTTCCTAATGTGTGTTTCTTGTATGCAAACTATATCAACGTTTTGTTTTATTAGTTTATTTAGAATCCTCTTCCTTTTAGCTCTTGAATTTAGGCCGTTTATGTTGATGGAAAGGATTTTACTTCCTTCCTCCATTTACTTAAGTCTGCCTCGCTTTTTGTCTCGTAATTATACGGCTCTCTTCTTGTAGGAGGTATGGGGATGTTTCTACTCTTTCTTGTTGTAAGTTGTCTTTTCCTTGAGTTTGGACGGGTCTTTCTTCCTTGTTCCTATGGCGGTTCCGATCTTCCTGCATGTTCCCTTGGGTTTCCTCCTTAGTGTGTTGATCCTCCGTGGTGGTTAGTTGTTCTAGAAAGTCTTGTGCTTGTTCTATTGAATCTATTTTAATTTTCCTTCCCTTCCACCATATTAGCATCCCTTCTGGAATTTGCCATTTAAATGAAATTCCTTTTTATTTAAGTGGTTAGCTAAAAATTTATATTCTTGCCTTAAGGCCCTCACTTTTCTCGGAATCTGCTTGAGAACTATGATCTCTTTGCCCATATATAATACTCTCTCATCTCTGGCCATTCTAAGTATTAGGTCTCTCACGTATCTTCTTGAAAAGCGGATATGGATCTCCCTTGGGCACTTGTGACGCCTTGCGTAACTGGTATTCACCCTATAGACTTCTTCCGAATTCTTTGAGTAAGTCATCTTTTTCTTTTCCAACTAGATCAGCCAACAAACCTGCCATTAATTGCGCTAGTTCTTCATTTTTAGATTCCTCCACGTTTTGGAACCTTAGGTATGCCGCTGCTCTGTCCATCTCAAGTTGGACCAAGGAATCTTCCATTTCTCTATTAATACTTTTAAAGCCTTCTTCAGTCCTTTCTAGGTTCCTCTCTGCTCATTCTGTCCTCCTCTCTATTTCTTTTATTTTTATTTCAGTTCTTTCCATAGCCAATTGCATTGTCCCCACCTTATCTTCGACTTTTTGTATATCTGCTCTCATCTAGGAGAAACTTTGTTTAATGAGAAAAGATAATGAAATTGAAACAGGACAGACAAAAAATACAAATATAATGATTTGAATCGAGACGAGATAATTAAAATAAAATTGAGAAAATTAAAAGAGGAGAGAAACTATGTAGAAAATGTAAAACAGTAATAAGATATGGAATAGAACATAAAAATGAGCATGAAATTGAATTTGTGTCTATACGAAGAAATGTAACCCGGGATTACGCTACTTTCAAAAAAGATGTTTTATTTGTATTTTTTAAATTTTATTTATACAAACATTCCATCTTTCATTTGAACAGTGTGTCATCTGAGTATATCTCTCTCATACAATAACCATTACAGTTTATACATATTCATTGTTTTCCCTTTAATATTCTATTCTTACATCCTACTAATCTATATCATATACCAAATTCTTCTAACATTCCCCATCTTAACATTTTTAATTCTTACCACATTTTTACTATTTTATACTAGTCTAGTATACTGGTCTTTTTGTACATCGCTGTTGAAGGCCTGATTCTGGCTCTCCTTCCGCCCATCAGGTCTGGGACATTGTTGGCACTGAGCTGAAACTGAAGAAGGAGCTGACCGGCCTTAACCACTGGGTCCGGGCACTTGTGGCATCCCAGAATCACCTGTACAGTGGCTCCTACCAAACCATTAAGGTAGGTGTGGCTCTCAGATGCTCCGCTTGCTCTTTGCAGCCTGGGAAGTGTTCTGACCCAAACCCTTTTCCAATAAAACAAACACGAACCAAAGGAAACAGAAACCTTTTAATGATTCACAAATTCCCCAAAAAAAGTGCCATTAAAAAACTAACCAAACAAAAAATAAACCAAACCCAAAAAAAGTGAAAAAAAAAAAAAAAAAAAAAAAAAAAAAAAAAAAAAAAAAAAAACAACAAAACCCAAATTAATGTCCACGAGGCTGGAGTTTCAAAACGTCTTTGCCTTCTGCAAAGAAGATTTGTTTCACAGCTGGCTTTTATCTTCTTGAAGGAGGGGCCATTACCTTGCAGCCTTACTCCCGAGTCGCTCGTGCTGCTGCAGCTGCTCTTTCCTGCGAGCAATCCTTCGTGCATGTGCACTTGGCACAGGCTCCTTGGGAACCTCCTCATCGCTGTTGCCAGTCCCCACAATCTCTGAAGGCAACAATCCACGCCCTAATGGTCCTGGCCCCTCATCTGAGTCCTCGCTCTCCTCAGCCGTCCGGTACCTGCTGCCGGCTAACCACAACAGGAAGAAGATTCCATCCCTTTTCTCTCCTCTGCTCCAGATCTGGGACATCCGGAACCTGGAATGTGTACACGTCCTGCAGACATCTGGGGGCAGCGTCTACTCCATCGCGGTCACCAACCATCACATCGTCTGTGGCACTTACGAAAATCTCATTCACGTAAGGATGGCCAAAGCCCAGGAGGAAGGGGTCAGTGGGGCCACATTCAACCCTTCCCCAGACCCTCCAGTCCTCTCTTTCTGGGATCTGGCAAGCAGACCGGATGGCTAGAGCCACCGGAATCAAAAGGGGGAAGCAATGGGAAGGTAACACTCGGCCGTTGGTCCCTTTTGAACCAGGTGTGGGATATCGAGTCGAAAGAGCAGGTTCGCACCCTCACAGGACACGTGGGCACCGTGTACGCTCTGGCAGTCATCTCTACGCCGGACCAAACCAAAGTCTTCAGCGCCTCGTATGATCGGTCATTGCGGGTATGTGGGGGGCTCAGCAAGTGGTTGGTTCAGGGCGAGGGGTGGGATTCTACCAATTCGCACCTATTCGCTAGAACCGGTTGTTAACATTCTAAGCAGTTCGGAGAACCGGTTGTTAGAAGAAATTACTGGGCTAATCCTGTAAGGAAGGCAGGAAGGAAACATTCTGGGGTTGCTTACAGAAACTGCCTCTCCGTTAACCCTTATTACATTCTTGGCAGGACTAGACTTCCTGTCTCAGGAACTTATCTGGAGTTTTTTCCCCCTCCTTTGCTGGTATTTTGCTTGTGTGGAGTGACCCTTCAAAGTTACAATGGCACTGAAAAAAGTGACTTAGGACCATTTTTCACACTTACGACTGTTGCAGCATCCCCACAGTCATGAGAGGCCAGGCGAGGAGATTCGTGCCTCGATGTGAGTGATACTGAGTTGGCCACGCCCAGCCAATAACATGACCCCTAAGCCACGTCCACCCAGTCACATGACCCCCAAGCCACGCCCACCACCTAAGCCACGCCCACAGAACTGGTTGTTAAAAAAATTGAATCCCACCCCTGGTTCAGGGCGAGGGGCCCAGAGGAAGACCATGGGAAAAAAGGAAAACTGGCAGTGGGAGACATCCTAACAGATGAAAATAAAAAAATGAAATTCAATGGGGAAGAAAGGAAGGTTCTACATTGAGGCAAGAAAAATCAAGTGCACAGGTACAGTATATGTGGTACCTTGCTCAATAGTAGTAACTGTGAGAGGGATTAGGCTAGATTATAGATTAACAGGGTGGGATCTCGGAGTCCTAGTGGGCATCCATTGCAATATGAGCCCAGCAGTGTGCAGCAGCTGCCAAAAAAGCCAACACCGTTCTAGGCTGCATAAACAGAGGGATAGCATCAGAATCACACGAAGTGTTAATATGACTTTATAAGGCCTTGGTAAAGCCACGTTTTGGAATACTGTATTCAGTTTTGGTCGCCACGATGTAAAAAATAAGTTGAGACCCTGGAAAGAATGCAGAGAAGAGCAACAAAGATGATTCGGGGACTGGAGGCTAAAGTATAAAAAGAATGGTGGCTGGAACTGGGCATGGCTAGTCTATGGAAGAGAAGGACTAGGGGAGACACGATAGCAGTGTTCAGATATCTCAGGGGCTGCCCCAAAGAAAAGGGAGTCAAGCTATTCTCCAAAGTATCCGAGGGCAGGACAAGAAACAATGGGTGGAAACTGATCAAGGAGAGAAGCAACTTAGAACTCAGGAGGAATTTCCTGACAGTGAGAACCATTGATCAGTGAAGTGAATTGCCTCCAGCAGTTGTGAATGCTCCAACACTGGAAGTTTTTAAAAAGATGTTGGATAACCATTTGTCTGAAGTGGTGTAGGGTTTCCTGCCTAGGCAGGGGGTTGGACTAGGAGACCTCCAAGGTCCCTTCCAACTCTGTTTTTCTATTCTAAATCTTTCAATGTCTATTGTAATTTGATGAAGTTGAACTCTCTTAGCAAGCAGGCAGCTGGGCTCCAGATCCCTGAATCCCAGCCCCAGGTTTCTTCAGCAGCCTGGCTCTACCAACAGCACCCTCTGCTTCTTTGAGGGAGTTCGTGTGTGTGTGTGTGTGTGTGTCCCCTTATTAATCTCATTTCTCCAAAACCTTCGGAATGAATTGCACCGCAGGAGAACAGGGGAAGCTCTTTCCGGCCACTGTCCTGTTGGAATCAATTTCTCCAAAGTTAGGCTAGGCCCAAACAATTTAAAAGAAAATAACGATGTAGAGGCAAGCAGAAAAAGAACTAAAATGGATTTGATTTGATTTCAATTATTTGTATGTTACGTTGTGTGTACAGTATGATTATTCTCCACCCCCCTTTATCCTAAGTAACATATTTCTAAGTACAATTTTGTAAGAAATTTTCGGGATCATGGAGGGCACTCCCACAGCAAGAGGATTGTTCTGAGGGACAAAAGTCCAACCTGAGTATCTCTTTGTTCCAAAGCCTAAGAGAGGGAAAGGGCAGTGGAGGCCATGGTGCCTCCTCCTTTTTTTCTTTTTACAACCCTGTAATCCCTCATTTTGGGGTGCGGTCGAGGCAACAGAATAGAACTGAGCATATTTACTGGCCAGAAGCCCTTCCTGACTCCACACAGAGTTCACAGCCGATATTTCCTCTTTCCGCCCTGATAAACACCTGCTGCTACCTAGAATTGAACTCTTAACTTTCCGAGTGGGAGGCGAGTGTCTTCACCTCTGTGCCCCTCCCATGGCATCTCTCCTTACCTGTAATGCCTTGTGCAGTTGCAGAATGTTAACAGCCTTTGTCCAAATGCCCCAATTGAGGGAGGGGTGAGTTTTGGAGGTCCTTCAGCTGTATTTGATGCACATCCTAACCCCACACGAAATGTGGAGGTGCAAAGTTTGTGTATGGCCTGGATTTAGGCAGAGAACGGGATCCACGGCTCAACACCATTGTCTGCCTAAATCCAGGCCACAAACCGTCCGCTATGGTGATCCACCGTCACTGTCTTGGCTTGTTCTCTGCCTCCAGGTATGGAGTATGGACAACATGATCTGCACCCAGACACTCCTGCGCCACCAGGGCAGCGTCACAGCCCTGGCCGTCTCAAGGGGCCGCTTGTTCTCCGGGGCGGTTGACAGCACCGTCAAGGTATGTCCTGGGGGGAGCTCTCAGCAAGAGGAAGAGGGCCCGCTCTAGTGAAGAGAAGAACCAAGGGAGACAGGATAGCAGTCTTCCAGTATTTGTGGGGCTGCCAAAGTAAGGAGGAGGGGGTCAAGCTATTCTCCAAGGCACCTGAAGGCCAGACAAGGAATAATGGATGGGAACTGAACAAGGAGAAATTCAACCTGGAAATAAGGAGAAACTTTCTGACATTGAGAGCAATCAACCAATGGAGCAGAAGTTGCCCTCGGAGGTTGTGGGAGCTTCATCCCTGGAGGCTTTCAAGAAGAGACGGGATTGCCCTCTGTCAGAAATGGTGTAGGGTCTCCTGCTTGGGTGGGTGGGGTGGTGGTGGACTAGATGACCTACAAGCCCCCTTCCAACTCTGTTAATCTAATTTCCAGTTGGCTCAGAGCAGTTTTCGCAGGTGGCTTCCTAGTTTCCTCCAGCTGGGTTGTCCCAGCACCCAGCGCAGTCACTAGTTTTCCTGGAAGTAACCACGGAGAGGTAGCTTTCTTTCCAGGTGACCAGGGAAGGGCTGCTGGGGGTTCGCAGGGGTTTGGGGGAGCCCCTAGCTAAGATTCTGTGCAGTTTGGAGAACCCTCAAGTCCCACTCCTGACTGGCCCCGTGTACCCTGCCCCTCCCCTCCCCTCCCAGGAGTCGCCACGTGGCCCGTTTTGGATGCAGGTAGAGCTCGGGGAGGGCAAATACGCCCCCTCCCCTGGGAGACTGACAAGGCTACACCCACCATGGCCACGCCCACCTAGCAACTGGGCTAAACATTTTGAAGCCCACCCTGCAGGTGACACCTGGGAGCTCCACCTCAGCAGCCCTGGTTAGATGTGTTTATGCTACACGAGGAGGAGGAGGAAGCCATAGAGTGGGCTCATCACCTCTTTAAGAAGCGCTCCTTTTAGTTTGGGGCAAAATGTGGTTGAGTCACAAGTCTTGTGCCTTCCGGGGGACTTCTGCAAGCCAAGATGCGCTTATGCAGGGACCTATTCAGCCATCACGATTTAAGACACGGTAAGGAGCATAGCTGACTTCCGTACCACACGTGGCTTCTCTGGCGCTCTCCTCCTTTTGGGAAGGGGACCCGCTCACAAACAGGAGTTTACATGAGATTTGCTTCCCCCGTGCCACGTGTTACATACATACACAGACGTTTAATGTTCAGCAGGGAGGCCTCTGTGGCACAATGGCACAGAGTACTGCAAGCTACTTCCGCTGCCTGCCGGCTGCCTGCAATTTGGCAGTTCGAATCGCACCAGGCTCAAGGTTGACTCAGCCTTCTGTCCCCTTCCCAGGTGGGTCAAATGAGGACCCAGATTGTTGGGGGCAAGAGGCTGATTCTGTAAACCACTTAGAGGGGGCTGTAAAAGCCCTGTGAAGCGGTATATAAGTCTAAGGGCTATTGCTATTGACAGAAAGAAGCCATTAGCAGAACCCCAAAGATCCTTGGATAAGGATTGGCAGCTGGTAGGAAGACCTGGTGCTCAGGACCTGGGCTGGATCAGGTCATGTCAAATGAGGGTTGCCTGCAGAGGTGGTATTCAGCCGGTTCGGACCAGTTCTGGGGGACCAGTAGCGAAAATTTTGACTGGTTCAGAGAGGCGGCTAATACCACCTCTGGCTGGACCCGCCCACCCACCTGCACTCTTTCTTATTTGAGCCCTGCGCATACGTGCGAAGCGAGCTCTCTGAACCAGGAGGAAAAAAAATTTGAAACCCACCACTGGTCGCCTCTATGTTCTACTTGTGTTTTTTCAACCTTGGCAATTTTAAGACGCTTGGACTTCTGGGAGTTGAAGTCCAGGCATCTTAAAGTTGCTCAGGTCTTAAAGTAGCTCAGGTTTAGAAACACTGCTCTGCTCAATGATGGGAATTTGGGTCCTGCTGACATTTCTCTCCCCGACAGGTTTGGACCTGCTAGGACCCATTTCGGACACCATGCTGCCAAATACATGCTGGCTCACTTCCCTACACTCTAAACGCCCTCCAGATGTGCTGTGTTCCTTCTCGGTGGGCCTTCCCCTCCCCAGCCAGCTGTGCAAGAGCTTTGGGCCACATACCTCAGCACTCTCTCCCTTCTGCAGCAGCACCTTCCCAGGGAGGAAGACAGACAGACACACACACACACACACACACACACACTCCTTACCCAATGCACCACTCCAGCTGCAGTTCCTGGCCTGGCTCTCCCTGGCACCGGCCCAGCCGCAAGCGGTTCTTTACTCCTGCAACGAAGTCTTCAGTAGATCATCTCCAAGAGCAGATTTTCTACAAAGCTGGCTTGGATCGGTCTGCATGAGCAGCCACAGTCGCCTCAATCTCTGTCCTGGTATATTTAAATTATTTGCTATGCTCCTTCATTCGTGGCCACAGCCGGGGATAAAAAACCCATTGTCCTGTCATGTAAACCTGGTACGATTTCTGTGTCCCCAGTCCAGCCTTCTTATCAGGTATCCTAAACCTTCCTCCCCCACTCCCTCCCCTTCTTCAGAGCATCCCATCATCATGGCCTCCCTGGGCAAGGCAGGAGAGCCGACGGTTGTGTTTTTACGGACATTTTCTACTGTTTTTAAAATTGTGATATAGATTTGGATTATTTCTTCCTTACCAATAAAATTGGACCATTGTTTTAGGCCAGCACGACTCATTGACAAACCGGAAGCATTTCAGCCAATGAACCCTGCCTTCCCAACCCCCCCAAAAAAATTCAAGGTTGACTTCCATGGATTTTGAGGGATACCCATTCAAAACTCCCTGGCTGATCTGTGATGAGCACGTCCTGGGTTGCCATTAGTCAGTAAATAGAACAATCCCATGACTTGCAAAGCTATTTGCATGTAGTGCAGGGGTGTCCAACCTTGACAACTTTAAGACTTGTGGACTTCAACTCCCAGAATTCCTCAGCCAGCAAAGCTGGCTGAGGAATTCTGGGAGTTGAAGTCCACAAGTCTTAAAGTTGTCAAGGTTGGACACCCCTGACGTAGTGCATGGGGCTTATTGCAGCACCCAAAAGGCTGAATGCACTTCTGGGGGCTTACGTGGCATCACCTGTGGCCGGCTAAACTGCCATCTGTGACCTACCTGTTCAGTTTCACATGGATCATGTGTGGCATTCTTATCTCCCAGAATGCTGCTTCTTAGGTTGCTCTTTTAATCACGAAGCTCAAATGGTCTTTGCGTCCAACTTCAGAAATGCTGAGACAATGTTTAGAGGTAGGAATCGAGGGGACAATGACAGGGCAACAACTGCCCACAAGCTGGGCACTGACCACTTTCTTTGGCGGGGAGGAAAGGCCTCCCTTAGCTGCATTTGGCCGCCACTGCATTGCCAAAAAAAGCAAAAACTCGGTGAATTACGGTGGGAGATTTGTAGTGACACAAATAATTGGAAGCGGTTTGTTTTTGTTTTATGTTTTTCTCTGTGCAAATATCCTTGTTCAGTACTGTGTAAAAAGTGGGAGATGTAGAAGAGTCGACTTCACGGATTGTCGCACGTTTTGGTTACCTCAAGATGTGCAGCTTTCACAGTGGCTCCAGCTGGCACCCAGCAGCCCTTTCCCACCACACAGCGGAAGCTTTTCCTCCCCTCCGGCTGGAGCCAAAACACGAGTTGAGCGGGCCAAGATAATCTGGACGTTTTATTAAGCACCGATGGTCATAAATGCATCCACGCGGCTGCTGGCCCGGACTGAGCTGCAGCCCGAACCCGTCACTCCCTCTGCACCAAAGCAGCCAGACCCCACGCCCCCCAAAGTTAGTGCCTCCGAGGTGGGATTTTTTTCTTTCTGACCTCAACAATAAAAGTATTCTTTAACAGCAAATGTCATGTATCTGTATTAGAGACGAGCAGGGCCTTCTTCCCTGTTTTTGTCTTTAAATATTGATAGCCAGATACTTCTTTTTAAAAAAGAAGCAGCAAAAAAAAAAAAAATTACACCATCACAAAGCTATTAATATAAGTAATACTGGTGGAATGTGTGCAGCAAGAAAAGAAGGTTAGAAGCAGAAAATGCATAGCTTTGACAAAAGGGGAATACAATACAGTATCCGTAACTTAATAATAAAAATATAATGTATATATATATATATATATATATTATATATATAGTATGTATATATCCAGCATTAGAATCTTGGAATAGTTTCTTATACATTTTGTTTCTCTTTACAACAGCTATTGTTATGTTGCCTTTTTATTTTTAATTAAGAAATTTCAAAGTTGTGCCAGACACATTTTGGATATCAGCAAAGACTATCCATATTCAAGAAAAAAAACAGGAACAACATTCACACAGCAATTCTGGCTCTCAAAAACCACAGCTCAAGGAAACCAGATAGGGTGTTTCAGACTTAATAGCCATGTTTAAACTGGACTTGACCCCCATTTGTATGTTATTATACAGCAGGGCATATGTTAAGTGATTTCCACACGCGTGCACTTCAACACACTCGCATACATACACAGGCGCATATAAACGTACATCCAACTTAAAAAAAGACACAAAAGAATGCACATTTTTCAGGTAAGATTAAACAAAACTTCTTAAAACAAGGCACATCCTTTGATTTTCAATAAAACCGTAAAAAGAAAATGGCAAAAAAATTCCATATAACATAATGTTTTGCACGCTTTGGGAAAAAAAAGATAAACTACCTTTTTAAACATTGTGCTACTTTTTTTAAAATGACCTCACAAGACAAACAGCTTATTATAAGTCTAATAGTCAAGCTAAACTCCAGTTCTTTCAATCTTATATTTTAAAACTGTTTAATATACAATTGATAATATTTTAAAATCTTTTTTTATATATATATTAAACTCCTTTCCTTCTTTTGTTATTTATCTCTGGGGGAAGCTCCACTTAAATAGTTTTTTCTTCCAATAAATACTTTTTTTAATATAGCTTATATATATTTTTTCTTCATCCCTTTCATCCCCTTCCAAAGGAAAAGCTGTGTGAGTCTCTGCACACATAAGAACTTTTCCTAACACGGCTGTCTCAAGAGGAGAGCGCTACCACCAGTGAACTAATAAAAGAAGCAGCACCACAACTCAACACTACTCTTTTAAGGTGAAAAGAGCTCCGTGACGTCTCTCAAAAAGGTAGCTCTACCAGAAGATGACGAAGAGTTCTCCTGAGATCTTACTCCAAGCCAAGACGGATTGAAATCCATGGGTGGGAAGTGTAGCAAGCCGAAGGGAGATTTCCCCCATTTCTTTTGGCTGCTTTGTTCTGGATTCCTTTGCTGAGTGGAGAGACAGGAAGAATAGACAAAGAGGAAGGAACCCAGCATGTCATGATCACATCGGTGAAGAACGGGTCCCATGTTGGAGGTTGGGCTGCCAGTCAAGAAGATGGAACTGATATTCTAAGAGACGAGGATGTTGCGGTAGCCCCACACATAAGTTTTGTTCCTATCGCTGATATTTTTCAGTTTGGCTGAAAACAGCCATAAGAACGTGAGATGCCGCCTGCTCAAGAACCCCAGGCCCTCACCATGTTGTCTGAGAAGAGTCTGCAAGACAAAGCTCCCAAGATCTCCCTGAAAATGGTAGCTCTAGTTTGTTTGTTTGTTTTCCTTTATTGCCAGGTGATTTGATAAAGCAAAAACCAAAACACGACGGAATGAAATGGACAGGAAACCAAGAACCCAGCAGCAAGGCAGAGCTAAGAGCTACACCAGATAAGAGGAAGGAGAGATGAAGGGCGAGGGCTCCATCCCATGATCAAAACAGATGCCCTACAAATCAAATGCCAGCAGTGCGAAGAGGTACTTTCCCAGCCTTCTCTTCCCTCTGATCTCCCAAAGAACCTCCATTGATTCCCAGCTGGAGATGGTCGCTCTGTAAGTTCTCCATTCCCGGAAGATAGAAGTTCAGGGAAAAGAGCCTTAAGCTAGCTAGCACCTCGGTACTTTCATCTGTGGGAAAGGAAGATGATTCTGGTGATTCTGGTCTCAGAAGCATGACTTATGAAATATGGCCACGGTTATTCTGAAGTACAAAAACAGCATGAGGGAGAGAAATATAACCAGCTGAAAACATTTAAAAGCCAGTTTAGGCTAGAGATTAGGAAACGCATTCTAAGAGTCAAAAATAAGTAGGCACTGGCAAAGTTCCTTCTGAGTACTTAGGGGAATTTCCTTTGATGGAGCTTTGTAGGCAAAGGAGTCATTTGGAAATAGCAGTCAAAGGTTTAAGAACGCTCCCACTGGCCTTGGACAAAGGACAATGTGTCTTGGACACTTGCCCCAAAGCCTTAAAAAAACAGAGTGCTCCTGTGGGCACAAGGTTAGGGAACCCAGTAAATTGTTCAAGTAAAATGATCTACCTTTCCTTGTAAAATGCTGTTTCTTGCCATTGCAATGCAACAACAAAAAACCTTCAGGATGTTTTATAAATTCCACAAGAAGGAAGACCAAGTGAAGCTGATGTGGAGCATCTCACTGAGAACATGGCCAGGGGGCGATCCAAGCCTTCCTATGCAACTTGAAGATGCCAGGAGATCCCAAGAAGCTCATCCATCAGAAGTAGGAGCCAGACAATGTCCTTCCCCAACTGCAACATTCAAGCATTCCTCTTCCAGCCGAGGGTCTTCCCTATTTCCCTATCAAGATCCTTCCAATTTGCAAGTGGAATAAACCAAAGGAAACCTGAGGACAGTAGACAGTTCTGAATTGGCAGGACATTTTGTTCCTCCCATCACCAGGGTGTTTACTCATTCTAAGAAGCCTCAAGCTGGTGGATGAAAATAGAAAATGAATTGGCCACAATACCAAGTGGTGGTGCTTACACTGCCTGGGGAGTAACGAAAACAGCAATTCTGCCCAACATACCTGGAAGATGGAGAAGGCTCTTAAGAATAAACTTTGGCATACGTTGTAGAATTTCAGACTAGCAACCCTTGGGTATGCAAAAATTGTGATCCTCTTGGAAGATGCCCCTTTCTGGAAAGAAAGAACAGTGCTGCACTCGGCAGGATTCCTCCTCTCAAGGAAGCCCTTTCCTAACTGATTGCCAGAAGATCCCTCGCAGGTACCCAGGACCAATCAGGACAAGACCTGCGGCTCAAGGGTCAGCCATGAGTCAGGAGCACAAGACATGTTCTAGCCAAGGGCTGCAATCCACTCAGTCTTGGCTGAGCCTCCTTTGATTGCCTCTTCCGAAACTGCGGATGTAATACCAAGAGAGGAGGCCTCTCTTCCATTAAACCTCCACTGGAATACAGAACCACCATCGCCCTTGGTTTCCAGAACATGGAGATGGTTTATTGTTCCTTGTCTGTCCACTGCCTGGTCAATGATGTCTTCTCCCAGCCTTGCTCCCAACGGTTGTGGCAGGTTAAGAAGGCTAAACGGTTCAACCAGTGACGAACTCTTTGGGACAGAAGTGCCTTAGAGCAATAGAAAGTGCAGGACAAGTCCCTGTGCTCAGAACTGCCTCGAGAGAGGGGTTTAAAAAAATAAAATAAAGAGAGAGAGAGAGATTTGCCATCTCTCTTTGGCAGCTGCAGAAGCCATCAGTGAGCTTATGTACAAGGAGATTTTGGCCAGGATGCTTTTGCCCCACCCACCCCTACCCAAGTTTTTTTCTTTTCGTATTTCAACACTTTTATCGATCATGCAAACATACCAAAGCTTTTTGCACAGCTTTTGCCAGGAATGATGCTTTCCAAGGCAAACCAACAGAAAAAAAGAGCTTGTATCTCAAAGGGGAACGTGTTAACAAAACGAAACTTCTTACAGTCACAGCTTCATCATCACCAGGAGAAGACAAACACCTTCAGGACAAAGAAACGAAGCATGCAGCTTGCTGAAGGTTCCCCCACCCCACCCCTACCCCAACTCACAGGTTCCCTCAGGCCTTCCATGGCTGCCTCTACCAGCATCTCCAGCGGTGGCAGATGGGCGCATGAGCTGGGCATAGAAGGAAATGCGGTGTGCAGTCCAGAAACACCCAACACAGAAGGCAGTATAGTCATTGCTAAGACGAGATTTCACCCCAAACAGAAAACATGAAGAACCAGAGAAGACTTAATACTTATTTTGTGCCACATACTTTGATAGTGTATTGGGACAGTAACAACTCAGGACTGATCTGGAGAAGAGAAGGGGAAGGAACTCGTACGTATTATATATGAGGGGGAAAGCCACTTTGGAGTGGATGGAGTAGCTTCGCCTGGAAAGCTGTGCTGAAGAAAGTGTGAAGCTCACTTTCTCCCATTGCCATGGAAGCTCTGCCCATCCCAGGCTGCCCTGACCTCCGACTCCGCTGCAGGAGGAGAACTGCAGTCATGCTGTGATCTCTAAGGTCAAACGGGTGTTTGGAAGGGATGGGAGAAGAAACCCAAATGTGGTTCCTCTCTTCACTTTGCAAAACAGGTTCCGAGGAAACCCTTTCTCAAGCATCTCAGTTTGTTTCAACACAATCCTGAGGTAACCTTGTCTTCTTTGTGCAAACCTCAAAAAATGGAGGAGGGAAGATCTTCATGGAGGTGATTGTGCCCTTGTGCCCATGGCAGATCCTGAGGTTGGCCTGGACTGTTCTCCAGCTCTCATTCCAACATGGCATCTAGCTGGTCAGCAAGATCATCAAACATGCTGCCGATGTCGTCCAGGATGCTGACGGTACTCTTGGATTCTGCAGTGGAACTGAAGGCAAGAGACATCAGAGAGGTTAAGCCGATCCCAATTCCTCTACAACAGGGGTGTCAAACTCAAGGCCTGTGGGCCAAATTTGGCCTGTGGGGTGCTTAGATGTGGCCCGTAGGTCCTCACTGGAAACAGCGAAGGATTGGCCAGTGGTGCCTCTGCCAGCAAAAACAGAGCTTGGGAGGGACGTGCACAGCTGTTCCAGGCTTCATTTTTGGTCACGGTGGCCTCTTGCAGCCCTCTGCCAGTGAAAATAGAAACACAGCCCACCCCACAAGCCCCGTTTTCACTGGCACGGGGCTGCAGGAGGCCATTGCGGCCAAAAACACAGCCGAGGAGCCCGTTTTCGCTGGTAGAGCACTCGGAACACAGGCACCGCCAACACAAGTGACATCATGCTGTCCATGCCTGGCCAAACCCACCCCAGCTCCCCCAAGGTCAAACACAACCTTGATGCAACTCTCAATGAAATCGAGTTTGATACTCCGTCTGCAAAACCCTTGCCTTTAATACAGCTTCCTAATACCTCCATCCTTTGGTTAGTTAAATCTGAGCATGTATAACAGCAGTACTCTCGCCCTGCCTTTCTCCTGTTCTGCTCTCCTTCACCTTTTTACTAAAAGCTTTTGTTCCCGAGTGGGCACAAACCATAGAAGACAGCAAATGGCTGCACTTCCTTGTGGTAAAAAACCAACCGTGGCTGTTTCACCCAGCCTCTCTGGTCCGCTGGACGTTTTGCAGGCCTTCTGGCTCCTCAATCATCTCTGGGGTCCTTCCCCACCCCTTCCCACCCTCAGGAGTGCCTTACTCTGCTGCTTGTCCATCCTCTTGCTTGATCTTCTCCTCCACAGCTTGCAGAGCAGCAGCCAGAGAAGCGCTGGTCTCCTCCAGCTTCTGATGCACGCTCTCGGTGCTCTCCACTGAGGGCCCAGCCATGGAGGAGCGAGGTGGCTTGACTGGCACTGTCTGAGGAGGCTGCCCTCCGGGGGACAAAGGCTTAGCTGGGCTGGAGCAGAGGGAAGGAGGTGTGCTTGAAGGCTTGATGGTGGGGGTCAGCTGCTTAGCCGGTGAAGGTGCTGGTGTGCAGCTGGCACTCACTGACTGGAGGGCGGGGTGGACCTTCGGCTTCGGAGCAGTTGGGGGTGGTGTAGGCTTTGGAGATGTGGGTGGTGCAGTCCCATGGACACGTTTCACCTCTGCAAGAGACAAACAGGACATGCCATGCCCCTGTTACAGGAAGTGGACGTAACATGGAGTTTCTACTTGGCAAGGCTGCATCTAACATCTTCTATCATTAGGAAGACAGTTCAGCTGTTACTAGAACTGGATTCAATGGATATTAAAGATGATAAAAAGGATGCCCCCTTCCATTCAGCAACTAGGAAATATTAGCACACAAGCTTGCAGTTTCAGGCACACAACTCCACTCTCCAGTCTGATTCCCAGAGAACTCCACCCATACATACACACTCTCCCATGCGTTGCCCAACATTTCTTTGTGGGCAGCTTATTGGTGCCTAGATATGTACATGGATAAAGAAGCCCCTTGGCAGCCTCGGAACACAGAGAAGCAACTGTGAAGCCCCCCACAAAAAACCATGCTGTGTGGGTTCCCCAGGAAGAGGCTTTACCTGGGCTGCCAGGGCCAGGAATCGGAGCCCTTTTGGTGGTTGGCGTGGAAGGCCCCGTGGTTTTGGGTGGCAAGATGGGCTTGGGAGAGACAGGAGGCTTGATGGGCTTCTTGGTTTCTTCACGGGGGATCTGAACTGAGGCCCCTCCCACTCTCTCTTGCTGCTCTGTGGGGGCCACAGCCTCCAGGCTGCTCATCTCAGAGGTCGGCCGGCGCTTGACTGTGCCCATGCCGTTGTGATACACTGAGAGCTGGGCCAGCTCCTGCTCCTTGTCTTTCGACTTTGGCCGTCTCTTCACAGTGTCTGATTCCGTGAGGATGAACTTCACATTGTCCTGTTGACACTGCTTTGCCCGGATCCTCCGCTTGAGAGTGGCGCTGGCCTCCACTCTGGAAAGGTCGCTGTGCCGATGGCCCAAGCCTTCCCCGCCTTCGGCCTTGGTGAGGCTCATCTGTCGGGGACGCTGCTTGATAGTCAGGCTGCCCTCCTCAGCAAAGGGGATATTTTCACCGTTCTGCGGGGCACTCCCACTGTGCTCTGCCCGCAGCCGTTCCACGGGGCCACCGTCTTTGACCGTGCCAGACTTGATGCTGTCTGAGCGTTCACGGCGAGCAGCTGCCACAAGCCCAGTCACAGGGCCACTGATGGTGCGTCGGCGGTTCACCACTTCTCCATCTAGTCCGATGGCCTCTTTGTGCTTGACGGTGGCCAGAACAGTTGCAACACGGGCATGTTCCGGACTGGCTGAACTTATAACCACACCAGGCTGCAAGTAGTACCCATCACCCCCCTTTTGCAGGGCAAGAGCCCGCCCCCCTCCACCGATCGATGACATTTCTAACATGGCAGCAATGCTCTTTACACTCCCAGCACTGCCTGTCTCTATGGTGCCTCCGTCACCCAGCTCTTCTCCCTCCTCTCCCTCTTTGCTAAAATCGTCTGTCATGTTGTTGCTGGAGATGGCAGAGCTGGAACGCTTGGGCGGTGGAGGTGGAGGACCCTTCTTCTTGGGCCGCACAGCAAAGGACTGGCTGCGGTTCACATTCTTGTCAGCGCCCGACTGTGCCCGGACAGAATGGCTGCGCCCGACCCTCCGCTGAACAGTGGCGTAGGGCCCGGCATCTGGCAGCATCAGCTCGTCCCGCTCCTGCTCGCTGTCAGACATTGCATAGCGATTCAGACTGTGGGCTCTCTTCTTGGGCCGACCTGCCTCCTCACTCTCTGCATCCTGGGGTGGCAGGCACAGCACCGGGATGGAGATCGGCAGGACCGGCACAGCTTGAGCCAAGGGGCCTGCAGCCTGAGCCTCTCCCTCTACAGGTTGCGGCAGGACATAGGCAAAACCCCGGTGTGTCGGAGACTGAGGCAGTGAACGAGGAGACATGGGTCGGTCGGTTTGCGGCAGCAACTGTGGCGTGGGTTTTACTTTGGCCGTGGCGTGGGGCACCCCGAAAGCCTGGGGAGAGGATGGGCGGGGCTTGGTGGGAGTTTGCGGAGGGGTGTAGTGGCCTGCAGCTGGAGGGAAGGATTGCCGGGGTTTTCCAGGCACTGGTGGGACGCTTGCCCTCTTGATGCTGTGGCCATGTCGGAGGCTACGCACTTCCTTGGGCAGGGTGGCCGGAGGCTCCTTCCCCTCTTCTGCTAGGTGCTCCTGGCTTTTGGATGCTGAAGGGCCAGGAGATTTGGGTCCATCTCCCAGCAGTTCCTGGGAGCTACTAATCAGCTTAGCTCTCCCACTCAGGCTGTTCTCGTGGATGAGGCGGGAGGGGTGCCGGTAAACAGCCCCGTCCCGGAAGTGCGTCACATGGTTGGCCTGTTTCTCGGGCCCCTCTTCACTGGTGCCCGTCATGGCCACCTGCAGTTCATTGCTCAGCTCGCTATCCTGGAAAGTGGACATCTTGGGGGACTGGCATTCGGCCGTTTCCTGCGGAGGAGACTCTATGGCCACCGTGTCCTGGGACTGTGGTGCACCCTTTTTCTTCAGCGTCCCAGATTCATACTTGATGTATTCAGCTTTCTGGATCTCTGCCAGCTTTTTCACAGCTAGCATCAGCTTCTTCTGGTGGCCTAAGCAGATACGAGAGATCAAAACTGGTTAAAATTCTAGCACAGTCTTCATAAAGAAACCTCCAAACCAGTACAATTGTGTCTCACTCGGTCTACTGAGCGAGAGCCAGTTTGATGTAGTGGCTAAGACATTTGTCTAGTCCTGCCTCAGGCACGAAACCAGCAGGATGATCTTGGGCCGGTCACTTTATCACAGCCCTAGGAAGGAGGCAACAGCAAACCACTTCTGTAAATAAAACATTGCCCAAAAAAATGCAGGGACTTGTTGAGGCAGTCTCTAAGAATCAGGCAGGATTGAAGAGAAAGGGGGGAAAAAAAAGAACTATCACAGATCTTAGTTCAACCATTTCACCTGCCAGGTGTCCCCTTGGTTCCCCCCAAAGTCAACACTTTAGCTTAGTATAGCATCCCTGAGCTGGAATTGACCTTATGTCAGGTCTACCCGCCCACCCCACTTTTCTTCTTCCATTGAAGAAATGACAGATACACAGATCTGACACCTTTTGTCCTGGTAGGGCCCCCCACTTTTCTTGAACCTCATTTTTCCTGCTTGCTGTTCAATAGCCACTAGGTGGGCTGTTTGGTTGGATGGCCAGCTGATGCCCAACCTTGCCCAGGTTCAGTGGTTTCAGTGTCTATAATTGTCCCCCTCCTCTGGCATCTAGATTAGATATGAGGAATGGAATACACACACACACACACACACACACACCTTCCTTGCTTCCTCCTCCTCTTCAGAGCTCAGAATTTGTACCCCTTCCAATGTCTGGAAGAACCCCAAGGAATTTGTCATTCCTAAAGATCAGTGCTCTACTTTTAAAGATGCAGAAATCTTCATGAGTCAGTCTTCCTCCCCTCCCATTTTTTCAAAAAACAGTTCAGTCATTAAAATGGCAGATGGTCTCCGCTGTGCCACTTGAAGGAACCTCAGCAAAAAACATTATTTTTTTCTCTTGTCTAGTTAAGTCGTTGGTGTTCAGCATTTGGGAAATACTTAACTGGCAGAAACATGGCCTCTTTTGAACCACTACATTACATTGTGTTCTATCCCTGCCGTAGAATGGCTTCTTGTAAGTGCCTCTTCCCAGGTTATCTGTTCTTCTCTATATGCACCTTCTCCTATCCCAACACCAGCTCCATTGTCACAGTAAAGGCTGGACTTTCCCAGCCTGGCATCCTCCAGAATAATGGAAGTTGTAACTTCAAGACATCTTGAAGGCATGAGATTGGAGAAACTGAGGCAGACTTAAACACCTTACTCTGCCCTCTGTCTTAACTCGGAACCAAAACCTGCTGTTGTGGCCCATCAATGGCCAGCAGAGCTGGCAGCAGATTCAGACAGTGAGGAGGTTGGGGAGGAACCTGGGCCAGTCCTGGAGTCTGGGGAAGGTTCTGACGAGGGCTCTGCGTCGGAGGCAGAGATGGGGCCAGGGCCGTCTGATAGTTACCAGCTGCCTTCGGAGTCGGAGATCAGTGGGGCAGAAGAATAGCTGGAGCCTGTTCCCAGTGTGCGCATGCACAGAACTGTCAGACGAAGGGAACAGCTAAGGAACAAGGGTCGACTCGGGAGTAAAGCCACAGGTGGACAGTGAATGGCCCCTTCCATAGGGAATAAAAGAGGGGCGAAAGGGGAGTGAGGCTTTGCAGGAGACAATTAGTTCCCTCCTGCATTCTTGCCAAGTATTGTGGTGTCTGAAAGATATCGGCCCGACCATTCTTCAAGCCTGATAAAGGTCTGTCATTGGGAACTACCTCGAAAGACTTTGCTGGAGAGGAATTCACTGTAAATTAAATAAAATGGGGTTTATTGGGACAAGGACTCGGCTTTGTGCGGTTGAGGAAGGTCAGAATACATGCACAGAGGGGCACAAAGACCCTGATTTAAGTTTCTGGTTGAGAATGGAGGTGCCTCCATGCTCCCCTCACCCAGTTTGATGATGCCGATCTCCTGCAGATCCTCCCAAGTGATATCGGTGATAAAATCGATGTTCTCGTAGCCATTTTCCACCAGGACTTTGTAATACTGTGCCAGACCAATCATGGAGAGCCAGAGGGCCAGGTTTGCCTGGGAGGGACAGAGGATTATAATAAGCCAGTGTTTCTCCACCTTGGCGGCTTGAAGAGGTGTGGACTTCAACTCCCGGAATTCTGGCTGGGGAATTCTGGGAGTTGAAGTCCACACCACTTCAAGCCACCAAGGTTGAGAAAGAGCGTTAACAAGCCATTTCACGGAGCAAGAGGCTGCAGTCCCAGAATCCCCCAGTGGGGCCCACCCACCATCCTAACCATCGGTGTCCAATCGGTGCCTTCCGTGTTGTCTGCATAGTTCCTCCATAATTTTTTTTCCGCATTAAACACCGCAGTTGTAATTTGAAAAGTCCCTGAGGAATTTCTGACCTCTTCCCCATAATTAAAACAGCCTTGAAATGCTACTCTACCCATTGTCGATTAGCAGAGCTCCTTGGAGAGTTTTCAAATTATGCCTGTTTAATTAAGAGCTTCTGCTGGACTCTTTTGAGCCCGGTTTCTCGCTTTCCGCCAACGGTGGCAGAAGCAATCCCAGCGTTTTGCTCTTTTGCTGCCAGGAAGGGGAGAAGAAAGTTTTGGTTTCTCCTCATGCAGGTAGTCCTCGACTTACGACCAGGGGTGGGATCCGACCGGTGTTAACTACTGGTTCGGTGATTTACAATTTGAGCTTACACCTTCCCCACCCCAAGTGCAGCAAGATATGAGGCCGCTCACTGGCTTGTATTCTGGAAGCCACTCAGGAATGTTCAGGATGTTGATCTCAGAGGCGATCTTCTTTCTGTGTCCCGGCTTGGTGACCCCAATGGCTGTCAAGTCCTAAATCAAAAAGAATTTCCCCATCATTCGAGCCCCAGAGAGCAGCAAGCACACATTAAAAACCTCAAAAGCATTTGGAGCTAGGAAACGATAGAATATTTGTAGCTCAGGATTGAATTGTGGGGTCATTGGTGCTCCCTGACTTTGGTTGTTTTCTTGCAGACCTTTCATGACCCAACTAGGTAACATCATCAGTGCTGCAAGACAGGAAGGTTTACTTCTCATCTTTTTTTTTTTTTTAATCCTAGTGGCTTGCCCTGTCATTGTTGGTGGGAGTGCTGTTGGTGGTTCCTTGGTTAGAGTGTTGTTTACTGATTGAGTTGGTAATTCCTTGATTGGGATGTTGCTTTTTTTATTGTCAGTCTAGAGATAATCCTGATGCTCGTCTGGCTGTTGATTGTTAGCAAGGAGATGTTTTGGTTTTTGTGTTCATTTTTGGCTTTTTGAATGGTATGTAGATGTTGTTTATCTCTATGTGTCTGTTGATGGCTGATTTGTCTGAGTGCCAGGCTTTCAGGAATTGTGTAGTGCAGCAATCCCCAACCTTTCCGGACTGGCGGGGGCAAAGAGGGAATAGTTTTGTGTGAGTGGTGGGCGTATGTACAAGCGTGCAAGTGTCTGCCGCTCATGCAAATAGAGCTTCAGACATGAGTGCACCTATTGCTTGCGCAAGTGGAATTACAGGCCTGTGCACGCTCGCTCTCTGCTTGTGTGGCCTGGTTCTGAAGTGGACCACAGCCTGGGGGTTGGGGACCCCTGCTCTAGCATTTTTGGACTAGGTTTGGTCTGTGAATGGCTATGAAGGCCCAACCACAGAGAAGATAAACTTGCACCATATGCATGTAGTCAGACAAAGTCAAGCTCGGCTCCTGGGATGTCACATTGTTCCATGATCTTTTCAGGATGCTTGTTCACTTCCCAGCCTAGCAACCACTTTCACAGCCTTGATTAGCCTAGAAAGGCCACGTTTCCAACATCTGGTCTTAGTCACCAGAGGAAAAAGGTCCTTATTTTTCACACTTTTGTCCAAATTTGTCACTGCCTCCCTACTTAGGATTAACGCCCAGAGTCCCTTGGTGAGGTGGGCAGTGTAGAGACGGGATAAGTAAATAAAATAAAATGCCCATTTACTTTTTCCAGTCTCGTGTGTCTCTTTTCTTGATCAACAAGTGACTGAATACATTAGGCCAAGGGTCTTCAAACTTGGCAAGTTTAAGCTTTGTGGGCTTCAACTCCTAGATTTCCTGAGCTAACATGACTGGAGGAGGAATTTTGGGAGTTGAAATCCACAAGTCTTAAAGCTGTCAAGTCTGAACATCCCTGCATTAGGTCAGGTTTCTCCCTTTCCATTTTTGCCTTTAAAAGGAGCTTTTGCTAGTCTTCCTTGCTTTCAGCCTAGCAACATCTTTCACATTTTCATCTCTCAAGCTTTATCTTCATGACTCTTTCAGTCTGTTATTCTTAAAAATATATTTTCAGTGGTTTAGCTTCTAGCGTGGAACACCATGTGGTCTTCCATCCCAATTCTAAGCCAACCTGGTCCTCCTTAGATTCTGATACCCAACAAACTCAGAGAAGTGTCACTCTGCAGGGTCCTCTGTCACTTCTTTTCAGGGTCTGGGCCCCCTACCCACTCTTCCACTCACCTGTCCAGGCATATTGTATCAAGATGATTTGCAGGAGCACCCCTTGAGGTGACATCTTCTAGCTGACCATGGTTAATCTTGCGAAAGTTGTTAAGAGTTAAATCCAGATGGATGACAACTAGTCAGTTCTAGAACTACCAACTAGGCTGGGAAGCTAAAACACATCGCAAAAAGTGTTGGCAGAGGGCAAAACACTTCTTGCCAAAAAATCTGCTTGGGTGGATTTTGCAAATCGCCAGGAACGAAGCAGGGCTCAAAGAAGATTTTTTTTTTCCCCCTCCAGGAATGACTCATGTTCTATTTAAGTTTTTTAAAAACAGACTTCTTAAGGTCACTTTGGAGAGGAAGAGAAGGTGTCTAAGAAAGGAAATTAACCCTCTTACATTCATACCGTGTTTGCCCGAAAATACAACCTATCCTGAAAATAAGCCCTAGCTTTATTTTACAGGTGCGCCTAATATAAGCCCTACCCCCAAAAATAAGCCCTGGTTGTACAAAGTGGGATGAGGCGCATGCATACATATCAAGCTAGGGTAGAGGGGGTGGTGGAGCTGCCCTAACGCACCCCGGCATCTGCTTACCTTAGGACCACCGCAGCCAGGCCTCCCACATCCCGACACCTGTCGCGCTGCTGTCCAACTTTTGCAGTCACTGGCAGCCAGACGTCGCATGGTGCATTGCGCCAGTGCCGCTGCTCACAGCGGAAGACCACTTGGCACATAGCACTGGTGCTGCCGTGTGGTCTCCTGCCCCAGCAGTGACACTGGCGCGATGCGCCACATAGTGTCTGGCTGCAGAAGAAGTCAGGCAGCAGCGCAACAGGCGTCAGGGCATCGGAGATCTGGCTGTGGTGATTCTTTTGTGTTGTTTTTTTTAAAACAAGTTTTATTTTTCAAGACAAACAATACATAAATACACATAAACACAAAACATAAAAGTATAAAAAATCTCTTTTCTGAAAGTTGCTTAGACCCGGTTTAAAACTCTTGGTACAGACACAAATTCAAATTCATATTCATTTTACATACCATTTCATATCTTATTAACATTTTCAGTTTTCTATATGTCTTCTCCTCTCCTTTAAATTTTCTCAATTTTATTTTATTTTATTTATCTCCTCTCAATTCATATCATAATATTTATTATTCTTTGTCTGTTCTATTCCAGCCAGCCCTTTATTTTCCTTTAAAAAAAAGAAAAAACTTCTCCTGTACACTATATGGAGTATGATGCCTTTATCTCTTTCCCCTACATTTATAATACTTAATATAAAACACATGACATATATTGGGATTCTGTCTGGTACATTCAAAATTGTACTATATTATCAAAAATAATACAAATCTATTCATTAGTATTAATATTCATTCATATCTTAAACATTTAAATCATTACTTTTCAATTAAATCACATACTTTTATGGGAGCCCTATTTTCCATAGTTATATATTATATCCCTCATCATATATTATAGCTCATTATTTCATTAAAAAAAATACCTCCTTCTACTTCAATTCTCATTTCACAAGAAATTTCGCTAGTATACCATATTCTAATCATTAATATTAACAATCATTTATATCTTAAACATTTTATCCATTTCAATTAAATATCATGCCTTTGTGGGAACACTTATGCTTTTCAAAGATTATTACTGTGGTGATTCTAAGGTAAGTGTGTAAGACATCCCCTGAACATAAGACCTGGTGGTTACTTTGGGGCCCCAAAGAAAATAAGACCGGGTCTTATTTTGGGGGAAACATAGGTAATAAGTAAAGGTAGAGGTTTCTCCTGTCCAGTTGTATCCAACTTTAGGGATGGTGCTTATCTCCATTTTTTAGCCAAAGGGAGCATTGTCTGAATACACTTCTGCAGTCATGTGGCCAGCATGGTAACATAGCGCACTGCAGAGCACACAGTGAAACATGGAACTCTGCTGCCTTCCCACGAAAGAGGTATCTATTTATCTACTCGCATTTTCATGCTTTCAAACTGCTACGTAGGCAGGAGCTGGGTACCCCATTGCATGGCTCTCGGGTCTCGAACCCGGCTGTCATGCTCACCTTCTTAACCCCTGATCTATTGCACCCCAACAATCATAATAATACCTGTGCTCTAAAATGGGGGGGCTGTCCCCTTCCTTCCTACAGTTCCAGTGACAGGTTATCACTGCTAGGTGAGTCCACAAAAACCAAGATGGGGGCATCAAACATTCAAAACAGGCAGAATTTTGACTCTGCCCATGCAGCCACCACTTTTTAAAAACCGTCTTTTGTGCATACCTGTGCATTAGGGAGGCCGCCCTCCCTTTTTCTGCCAAACAAATGAGTTTTTCAAAAGTCTCCAAAGAACAAAGTGCTCCCAAGGACTGGGTGGATCGGCTGCAATTTCAGTCCTTATTAATCCTCGTGAGTGGAGATGCTCCCACCCAAGTGGTTGATGGATACGGTCAACACATTGGTGCGAGAGTGGCGTTAGCTTCGCTTTTTAAAAAAATCCTCCCTTCTAACGTTTAAAAACAGAACAGCCCTTTTAGAAACCATCAGGGTGCTCCCTCCGCTCCACCAGCCTCTTCCCTGAAGGGCAACTCTTAGCTCTCCGTTTCCCCCAGCAAGAGCCCTCCTCACCTCGGGGGTCATCCGGCTGATGGTGGGAATGTCATAGCCAGCATTGATGAAGTTGGAGGCGTAGAGCTGCAGCTGAAACTTGTACAGCCACTGGTAGACGGCCTCGGAGCTCTGGGTGGGAAGAGAGACGCAGGTCAATTATCAGTAGATATTACGTCTCTTTAGCCAACCCAGAATCGCCTGCCTGCATGCTGGGCGGAGGGAGGTTTTGATCAGAGCAGGTCTTATTTTGTTTTATTTTTCCTATCCTTAAGGAGGCTTGTTGTCACTATTTTTGGGATCTCTTCCCACCGGCAGAATCTGTCTCCAGGCAAGAAAGCAACCTGTTTCTAACCCCAGCTGCAGTTTCCTCCCCTTCCTTCCTTTCCACATTTATCTCAATTCAGTTTCAGGAAGGGGTTTAATAAACCTGAAGAGGCAACCAGTACAAAAAAAAAAAAAAAGGATCTTATAATTTTGTATCGTGCAGCTCTGGCCAGCTCTGTCCTTTTTCTGCAGCATCTTGACTGTCTCGTGAAAAGGAAGCGAAGCCAAGAGAACCAAAGCTGCCAAGCAGTTTTCCCCAGATTAACTCCCACCCTCCATCCAAGCCTAGTTCCCTTTGGGGGGGAGAGGAAGATAGAGCTAAAGGGAGAGCTGCCCTCCTGGACGTTGCCAGCCAGAAAGCGGCACCGAAAACGGCCAACTCTGCCTTGTTTTGGGGTGCCCGTCCGAATTTTTTCAGCCCACATATGGCACCCTTAAGCAAGCTCTCCCTTCCCCTCTTTCCTCTCCTTGACAACAGATTGGGAAAAGTCAGTTAGTGCACAAAAGGGCTGCCAGCTCAATTCCACAACAGCACCAAGGCTTGATCTGAGCCACGGCCTGTCTCTGAACTCTACCCAAGCCACCTTTTCGCCAGCTCGTTTCTCCAGGTTTTATTCGGAATTCCGAAATGAATGAGGCGTCGGGCAGGAAGTGAACAAGGGACAAAAATGGGTTTGAAATACCTGCAACCCTCACCTGTCCCTAAAAATACTCCCACCCACTCCTGTAAGTCCAACCCAAAAGAAAAGGTTACAGCTAGCCCCCACCCCACCCCAAGGAAGGCTGCAGGGACCCTCAGGGCACTCTTGCCCAGGTCCGTCGGGAGCTGCTCGGGGGAGCCCAAACTTGCCTTCCCCTCGGACTGCGGCTCCACCTTCTTGACCTGCTGGTCCCCATATGGCTGGCTGGAGTACGGCGCGCTGCCCAATCCTGGCGTCCGGGAAGAACCTGTCACAGAGCAGGCAGGAATTCTCAGCACAGCAGAAAATTAGGAGCTTCGGGTGCAAAGAAGGCCCTGGGTACACTGTGGGCACTTTCCCTGGCAGGACAAGATGGCCGTCCGCAGGACATTGGGAGAAATGGACTAGCGTGCCGGTGCCACAGCACAGATGGCTTGTCTGAGTGCGGGAGGCTGTCAGCCTCTCGCACCTGGAGCTGCGCAGGGGCTCCGTTTCCTTTCCAGCCAGAGAAGGGCAAAGGGCAGATGGGAGGCCTGGCCTCACTCAGGCAGCACCTTCTTCCCACCAAGCAGGTGGTGGAAGATCAAGATGGCAGCCAAGGTGACTTTGATGTCCCCCCAAGCCATGTTCTGCCGTCAAACCCTCAACAAGGATTCCAACCCACTTCCAGTCCAGCTAACATGCGAGGTCTCCGGCTTCATCCAAGGGCTATCAAGACCTCCGGCATCAGGCTGGCAAACCACCCCTTGAACCTCAGGAGGGAGGGAAGGAGACCATCAGAAATGTCCAGCTTGGTGACTCCAGAAAAGGTCAGTTCCAAAATTAAAAAGCTGCTTCACAGAAGGCACAGACCCCCCCGTCACCCCCTGGCAGAGCCATAATGCGGCCAGCATCTCAGGAGAACAACCCTGAACGGCACAGATCAGAGTAGCCTGGTGGCTGCCTTCTCCCCCCACAACTCCAAATCAAGGAAGCCCCTTTCCCCCAAAGCGAGGGTCTTGACCCACCACCCATCCAGGATCTCAAAGACGGAGGGTGCTGCAGAAAGCAGCCTTTGCTGAACCCCTCCTCCACCCCTCCTGCCACCGAGTAGCTCTTGCAATGCTCCATCGAGGGGAAGAGCCAGGAGCAGAGCAGCGATGCCTGGAGGGGGGTGGGGGTGAGAATGGCGCTCCGAACCCAACCAAAGGGGGTAGCAACACCGAGGGTGGGGGTGAGGGGTAGGAAACAGACTGTCCTGCGACCAACAGCGCTCTCCCAGCTTGCATGTTCCACAGAGGCGGAGGGGAGGGGTGTCTTGCTTTCCCTTGGCCATTCCTGCCCTCCCGCCCCCGGTGCTCCCCACTAACCGAAGCAAGCGAAGGGCTGGCAGCAGCAGGAGAAGGAGAGGGTCATGTTCTCCAGGAGAAGCCGCTGGTCCTGGAAATAAGAAACGCTCCTGTGGGGACAGGGGGACCAGCTGTCCTCCGGAGCATCCACGCACCTGCGGGTGTCTCCACCGCCTTGGCAGGCCTGTCGCTCACAGCAGATTCTTGCACAGACGCCTTCTGGGAAAGGACAGTTGCCAGCAGCTGAGAAATTGGGGGAGGAACAGCAAGAAAGCGTTAAATCAGAAAAGAGAGGCAGGCAAGGCGGGGGGAGGGGGGACAGCAGAGCAGAAAAACAGGGACATGAGACGCCTGGAGCCCAGGGAGAATCAGGTGTTTTTCTCCCAGAGCTGTGACTCAGTTTGGCAAAGTGGCAAAAGCTGCAGCACGGGGAGCGAACGGGTGGCACAATGGCGCTGCCTGCTTGGCATTCGTGGCTGCAGCCGAGCCAGCTCGAAAAGAGAATTCTGGTGCAGGCAGGCGATTTGGGAGCTACCGGCCTGCCCCTCCTCCTCCTGGCCCAGTTTCCCCAGGGAAGGAAGGAGCCCCTGGGGTCACTGGCCAAGCCTTGCATGGCATCAGAAGGGGCAAGCAATCCAACCTGCAACCACAAGGGGGCAGTAGAAGACCAAGGAATGTCAAGGATGGACAGCAACGGGTTTGTTTTTGTTTTGTAAAATTTATCGGCTGCCCATCTTACCCCCCCCCGGGGCAGCTTACAGTCTTAAAAAGATATACAACTAGACAAGGGCTGAGACTTGGGCCAACTGGTGGGCTGGAGAGCTCCAGATTGAGCTCCGTGGCACATCCAGCCCTCTGGGGAATGGGACTCGGGCTTACCTTCACGCCTTCTGAACCAGGGTGAAGGGCCCCATGCCCTCCACTTCCAGTGCTCTGGCCGCTGCCCGAGCTCCGTCCACTGGTGATGCTTCCAGAGCTGCCCACGCTGCTGCGATCGCCTCCTAGAGGGGGAGGGGAGGGCAAGACAGTTGGCAGGACAAAAGCAAGGGCAGCTCCATCCTACGACGGACGTTCTGCTCAGGACTGGTAGCCACAACCCAGGACCGGGCGGGGTCCCGCATGCCCGTTTCCTGGCCACCCCTATTGTGCTGCTGAAATCCAGGGCAACGCCAGATTGCAGGGGTGCGTGTAAAATTGCTGTCCACCCAAAACAGGCAAATGGACAAAACACACACACAAAAAAGGGATACAATCAAGATCAAGGGAGGTCCTAATACCACTCTACAAAGCCTTAGTAAGACCACACCGAGAGTACTGCATCCAGTTTTGGTCACCACACTATAAAAAAGATGTTGAGACTGTAGAAAAAATGCAGAGAAGAGCAACCAGGATAATTAGGGGACTGGAGGCTAAAACATAGACCAGAATCTTGCAGGAACTGGGCCTGGCTAGTCTAGGGAAGAGAAGGACCAGAGGAGACAGGAGAGCAGCCTTCCAATATTTGAGGGCAGGGGGTTGGACTAGATGATCTACAAGGTCCCTTCCAACTCTGTTAATCTGACTTTAATCTGATTTTAATGAACAGATGGACCAGTGGAGACAGGAGAGCAGTCTTCCAATATTTGAGGGGCTGCCACAGAGAGGAGGAGGGGGTCAAGCTATTTTCCAAAGCACCCAAAGGCCAGACAAGGAATAATGGATGGAAACTGAACAAGGAGAGATTCTACCTGGAAATAAGGAGGAATTTTCTGACAGAACAATCAAGCGATGGATCAGAAGTTGCCTTAAAAAGTTGTGGGAGCTTCATCACTGGAAGCTTTCAAGAAAAGATTGGACTGCCATTTGTCAGAAATGGTGTGTAGGGTCTTCCTGCTTGGGCGGGGGGGTTGGACTAGATGACCTGCAAGCTCCCTTCCAACTCTGATTATCTGTTATCTGTTAAGTGGACGTTATGGGAGGAAACCCAGGTGCCTTCCTCTACACGAGCAGGGGATCAGGAGGCGCCTTGGCAGCATTTTATCCCATTCACAAACTTCATTCAGAGGCAGAAACTTTTCCGAGCTGCAGGTTCCCCTGACTTTGGTTTTGGGGGTCTTGACTTGCTCCAGGTTGGAGAGAGGGATATTGAAGGAGGGGTTGTGCTTGCCCCCCAAAAAAAAGAGAGGAAAGACCCCTCCCATCTCCAGTTTCGCCTCCTTGGGGAATGGCTGGTACAATTCTCCATGACACATCCCACCTTGCACCACGCCTCTCCCCAAACTCAACTCAGCCACTGCCCAAACTCCCCAGACTGCCTCCCCGCAGGGGAATGCACCCCCACCTACCGCCATGACACCCCCCCTTTCTCATCCTACCTGCAAAGGGCTTCCGGAGCACCCAGATTTCTTCTGCGGGGGCCGGCGTGCTCGCAGAGCTTCCAGGGGACAAGTGGGACGGGCTGGCATCTGACCCCGGGAACCTTTGAGGTCAAAGAGAGCACCAGGATCCAGCAAAGGGAGGGAGAGAAAAGAGAAAGAAAGAAGTGAGGGAAGGAGACAAGGTTGCACAACGAAGAGGGGAAGTTTCAGCAGCATCCTTTGGACCCCAAACCAAGCCCCACACCGGAGGGAGTAACTTGCCAGAGAGGCTCCTGGCTTTTGCCACAATTTTTGACCTCAGAAAGTTGAAGAGAATGAACATAAGAGCCGTGGTGGCCCAGTGGTTAGAATGCAGTAGTGCAGCTAATTCTGCCCACTGCCAGCAGTTCGATCCTGAGCGGCTCCAGGTTGACTCAGCCTTCCGTCCTTCCAAGGTGGGTAAAACGAGGACCCAGATTGTTGGGGGCAATACGCTAGTTGTGTAAACAGCTTAGAGAGGGCTGTAAAAGCACGGTGAAATGATATATAAGTCTAAGGGCTACTGCTGGGTGGCGCAATGGTTAGAATGCAGTACTGCAGGCTATTTCTGCTGACTATGGGCTGACTGCAATTTGGCAGTTCAAATCTCACCAGGCTCAAGGTTGACTGAGCCGTCCTTCCGAGGTGGGTAAAATGAGGGCCCAGATTGTTGGGGGGGCAAAAGGCTGACTCTGTAAACTGCTTAGAGAGGGCTGTAAAAGCACAGTGAAGTGGTACATAAGTCTAATTGCTATTACTATTTATCTCTCTATCATCTCTCTCTCTCTTTATCATCTATCTAGCACCCCTCTATCTACTTCTCTCTCTCTTTCTGTCTCTCTCTGCTTCACTATCTCTCTCTCTCACCGTGGTGGTTCAGTGGTTAGAATGCAGTATTGCAAGCTGACTCTGCTGACTGCCAGGAGTTCGATCCTGACCTGTTCAAGGTTGACTCAGCCTTCTGTCCTTCCGAGGTGGGTAAAATGAGGACCCAGATTGTTGGGGGCAAGAGGCTGGCTCTGTAAACTGCTTAGAGAGGGCTGTAAAAGCACGGTGAAGCAGTATATAAGTTTAAATATTGTTGCTGTTTCCAAAGGGTGAAGCCCAGGTTGGCTAGTGCTGTTCCACTGGCATCCAGGCTGCCCACATCATACTTATTTATTTATTTATTTGATTTGCCAATTGTTGTTGGGACCAGGGCAGTAATACACAACCTCTTCTTCACCATGGAACCCATTTAAATACCTTTTCTGGCAGGGACCCTGGCCACAGACCTCCAAGACTTAAGATCTAAATCACAACATTTCTTCAAGCCTTCAGGAACCCCATGATGACATCAACCCCCCCCCCACCACTCCAGGGTCCACAGCCCATATTCTGAGAACAGTAAATTAAGAGATCTTGATGGGGGGGGGGGGAAGAGCCTGCAAAGGCTCCAGTCACCATACTTTAGATCAGGGGTCTCCAACCTTGGCCACTTTAAGCCTGGAGGACTTCAACTCCCGAGTTGAAGTCTGGCAGGCTTAAATTGGCCAAGGCTGGAGACCTCTGCTTTCCCTAATCTGCTCCTTGTGGTTTGCTCTGCACAGCTGAGGCTCGGCTGTCGTGGCCGACAGCCACTGAATAAAAGGCCACATCACCAAGCTCATTATTTTTAAAGCAGGCAAACCAACAATAGTGTGAAAGAAGCCCGTTTTTTGATTCCTCTAGTCAGCCAAAAGCTCCTGGAGAAGAAAAGACAATCTCTGGGGCCAATAATGTTTGTGTGTGCTGAATGCAGCGGCCATCCTGATTGTGTTCTTTGGGGCGCTGAGCATCCCCGGGAGAGGATGCTTAAGCCACGGGAGAAACTCGTCTCTCTACTCTGGAGCCTGGCAAGAAAATGGGACTCCCATCAAGTTCCACTCCCCGCCCCCTCGCCCCACCAAGAAAAGAGCGCCTGTAAGCCACACTATGGCAAGTGCTGTGGTCCAAATCAATTCTGATGGAAAAACCCAGAAGTGAGTGTCAACTCATAAAATATTTCTGTGGTCTTTTAGAGTTGCCAACAGAAAGGGAAGGGGGAGCAGTAGGCAGCTTGCATCCCATAAACGTTTTCAAAGATAGTTTCTAAGCAACCGGGGTTTCTGCCGTGCAAAATTCTTAACTGGAGAGCCTGATGGATGACTCTTGGCTATGGATGTGTCCCATTGGAGAATATAATTCTAACTGGAGAGCCTGATGGATGACTCTTGGCTATGGATGTGTCCCATTGGAGAATATAATTCTAACTGGAGAGCCTGATGGATGACTCTTGGCTATGGATGTGTCCCATTGGAGAATATAATTCTAACTGGAGAGCCTGATTGATTGATGACTCTTGGCTATGGATGTGTCTCATTGGAGAATATAATTCTAACTGGAGAGCCTGATGGATGACTCTTGGCTATGGATGTGTCCCATTGGAGAATATGAATTATGATGCACCCAGGGGGTGGGGGAAAACCAGGGTCAAGGGTGACAATGAATTATGTGCCTCAGAATCAGCTACACCCAGGCAGTGCTGGACATGTTAACACCTAATAAATCTTCTTTGAGCTTTGAAAATCAAGCCAGAGACTCATGATTTAAATGGGGGTAACTGCCGGAGCCCTGACTGTGAGTGCTGCTGCACCACAAAGGAGTTTGGTTCACTCCTTCTCATGCTCCGGCCTGCCTTTCCCCAGGGTGGCACCATCCAGGTGGTGCTGGCATTTGAGGTGTTGCAGTCACACAATGTAAATGGATGCAGCAGGATGGGAGCTCCAGGACATCAGAGACCCAGCCTCTGGGTTCATTGAGCTGTCTGGTAAAGAGGAGGAAATAGAGCTGCCTGCAAGGAGTGTAAATCCTTCCATTTCCCCATCCTCCAGTCAGAGCTGAAGAAGCTTCTTGGATGAGGAGCAAAACGTCTTCAAAGAAAAACCAATAAAGTCCCGTTGCCTCTTAAAAAAAAAACATATTTGGGACAACCATGACCTAGAGCAGGGGTCTCCACCTTGGCAACTTTAAGACTTGTGGACTTCAACTCCCAGAGTTCCTCAGCAAAGCTGGCTGAGGAACTCTGGGAGTTGAAGTCCACAAGTCTTAAAGTTGCCAAGGTTGGAGACCCTGACCTAGAGGACAGAGAATCTCCATAGATATTCAGGAGGAAAAGAGGGTGTTTCTGTCCATTCTCACCGAAAGGGCACAACTGTGCAACCCTGATGCACCCTGTATTAATTAAAAGAGTGGTTCTCAAACTTGGCCACTTGAAAATGGGTGGACTTCAACTCCCAGAATTCCCCAGCCAGTAAAGCTGCCATTCTGCTAGCCAGGCATCCCTGCAAGCCTACAGCCTGACATTAACAAGGGCGAGGGGGGCTGGGGGGAGGGAAGACAGGCTGGAATGTAGGGTGGAATTGTGGGGGGGATGGGAACCAAGCCAGGCCAGGCTGAGGCATGAGACGGGCCAGCAAGCCAAAGGTCAACCATGCAGAGCTGGAAAGCCCTGAATTGAGGGTCCATTACGCAAAACAATCTAGACCAGTGGCCCCCAACCTTTTTCGAACCAGGGACCAGTTTCACGATTATTTATTCTTCCACGGACCGGTACCTGAGAAACGTGAGACTCCACCGCCATCGGGACGGCTCTTCGTTCGAAGCCGCCCCTCCCCGCCTTCGACGAAACTAAGGCGTGAGCACCCAAACGCCGCTTTCCAACCGAAAACCCGGAAGTGCTGTCGAAACAAGATGGCGGCGCCCAAGCTTTGTGGCCTGGTAAAAAATGATCCACGGACCGGTACCGGTCCGGGGACCGGTGGTTGGGGACCCCTGATCTAGACCACTAATTGGGCAGTGACTGATAACAGAGGGATGGTCAGGGAAAAGGGAGAGTTAATTGTATTGTTTGCACACGAAAACGCCAGATCTAGCTTCGCTACTTCTGTAACCACTTAAGCTTTAGTAAAGTATGCTCTTGAGGAACAACGGGCCAGGAGTTGAGTTGAGTTAGATGACTGAGTTGGGAAGGTTGACATTACACATCTTCAAGTTGTCAAGTTTTGAGAAACACTGGATTAAACACTTGTGAAAACGAGACCCAAATCCTTGAAGAAGCACCCAGGGCCTGTGAGGGTTGGCTCAGGTAGTGGAAGGTCAGGAAAGGGAGATGATAAAATGATAAAAAGGATCAAGGAAACAAAACAGAAACCAAGGCTTACACACTTGCTCTCACACCCCTTCTCTTCTCCTGGGATGTCCGCAGGGCATGGCCAAGAAACTCAAGAGAGCCACGACGGCATAACAAGCAGACAGAGATTTGATTGCACCATGGTGGCGCCATCTTGACTTTTTTGACCATTCTCTGCCTTCTGCCATTTCCCAAACCACACACTCCGAATTCCTTCCCAAGCCATTTCCTGCAAGTGCCTCCAAAATCCACCTTTCTCCTGGCAGTTATTTCTGGAGTAATACCTGGCCCTCCAGCCTCCACCCCCATCTGTCTCTACTACTCTCAACTGTGTAAAATGATTTAGATAGCTGGCCATTGGTTTAGCCAGCCAGTAACTGCTTGTACATAATTTAATTTTATATATCATTTTATTCATCACTCATGCTATGTGTTTTTAAAGTAATTGAGTGCTCTAATGTTTTATATTTTGATAGACATTTTATATGCTGTTTTGGGATTTCTTTAAGCATCAATGCTATATTTTGTTATGCCATACAATATATACACTATATGAGAGAGAGAGAGAGGGAGGGAGAGAGAGATGGATATAGATGATGGATGGAGGGAGGGAGGGATGATAGATTGAGATAGATGACAGATATAGATGATAGATATAGATAGATAGATAGATAGATAGATAGATAGATAGATAGATAGATAGATAGATAGATATGGATGGATGATAGATAGATAGGTAGATAAGATAGGAAGAGAGAGAGAGAGAAATGAGAGAGAGAGAGGGATGGATGGATAGATGACAGATAGGTGGCAGATATAGATGATAGCTGGATGGACAGATGGATGACACAGACAGATGACAGACAGATAGACAGACCAATTGATCAATAAATGAGAGAGAGGGATTGTATGTGTGCTGGCACATAACAGAATAGAACATCAATGCATAAAAAGTCACAAACAGCATATAAAATATCTATCAAAAGATTGTTGGTCTTCTAATCCACAGGTGTTGGGCCTGGCCCTGCCTTCCATGGCAGCCATTTTGTGAGAGCACCCCTGATATGCCCTCATTGTCCCCAGTGTCCTCTCACTCCCCCTACTCTGCCCCAACTTCTGAATCAACCTCATCCTCATCAGCCCAACCACACACGCTGACCCACAAAACGCCAGCACGTGAGAAGCACCCCAAAGAAACCTGGCAAAATGAAAACCCACACAAATATTTGTCAGGATCGGTGGAAGGACACTGTCATGCCCCTGTTGGAGTCTGATTCTGAGGGGGAGATTGAGCAGCTGACAGGGAGTGGAAGTGTGGCTCTGGTGGCTGTGGAGGAAATGGGGGAGGGACACAGTTCAGCTGGGCACTCAGAAGAAGACCCAGGGCCACCCCCTCTTCATCCTAGGGAGGGAGGAACGGAGAAGGGAGCAACGTGAGATATGGGGGTTATGGGGGAGGAAAGGGCCCTGCTTTCCTTCATTAGCTGCAGCTGGAAAAACAGGATTTAAAAGGGGCGTTTGTGCACAGCACCTTGCTGGAAGCAAAGTGTGAATTATATTTGCTTGTGGAGGCTTGTCGAGGATGGCCTGGGTTCTGGCGTCCTCCCAACTGTGTATGTTTCGTTATCTTTTGGAAGTCTGCAATCCCTTATCCTGCCCTCTCTCGTTAATTGCTGCAGCGTGGTTTGTGTTGGTTTTTATTTATAATCTATATAATCTTTGAGTTTGGATGGAATTTCTTCCCTTTAAAAACTGTTCTTGGGAGAGTTTTTTTCTCCAGCCGATGATAACTGGACATTGGGGGCCAAGTTGGAGGCATTAAAGGGACTTTACCGACTTTTGTTTACTTTGTTGCTTTTGTGCCACGCCCCTTTGGGTCATCACAGACACACACACGGACACACACAGCCCAATATGGCCGAAGCATAAACAGAACGTAACGTAAAACAAACCAAGCAATGGAGGGTCTACCTGGATTGGCGCAAGGCCTTTCCGTGCCACCATGGGCAAGCCAGCGGTAGCCGAAGGAACTGAAAAGAGGCTGATGATGGGGAAGCATTGGAGGCGGAGGCAGGCAATGGAGTTGATGGAGGGGGGGAGAGGAGGAGGAGGAGGAAGAAGCAGGGAGGCCGTTGGGCAGGGCAGCCACCCCAGCTGGGAGGGAGATGGCTTGATACTGCCCTGGGGAAGGGTCTGCATCCCACGGACCTGACAACAGAAACACAAGAGGCAACATTGAAGTGGGTGCTCCAAGCTGACAGAGCCAGGATGGGAGTTATTGGGAGGTCCCACAAGGTGGAAGGAAGGAGCCACACACAGCCAAGTGACCGACACACGCACACACCCATTGAAATCTCAGGGTGCTTTTTTTGCCACAGCCTCACTAGAAACCTCTTTCTCTTGCTCTCTTTCAATTTCTCCCCTGCTGAAAGGGATACTAATGTGGATTGTAACCTACAAGCATGGCTGCGAAAATGGTAAGATCCGGCATGCAAAAACCTTCTGAGCATTCCCCAATTGATTATTGTGGGTGATTATCGTGATAGAAAAAATGATGCCTGCAACCCGCAGGGGCCTTCCCGCCAGCAAAGGGCGTGCTCGAAGTCACCGTGAAATGCACTTCGCGAGGTTTAAGGACCCCCCCCCCCGAATGGCCCTACCTGATTTTAAGGCCTCCGTTCCGCTTCTCCCACCTACCCGCTCTTGAAGGATTTAATCTGCCTTCAAAGAAGATTGGGGCTTACAATATTAATTATATGTGTAACAGGATTCTAACGGAATTTAAATACGATAATCTACTCTTTTTTTTCCAGCACCAAATCTCCAGTTGCAATAAAGCAAAGTATTAGATTGGTGGAGGAAAATAACAGGAGGAGAGGAGAGGTAAGAAAATTAATTACAAGGCATCCAACCTTGAGAAAGTAGGACATGGATATCAGCCAGCTCCAATTTAAGGCTGTGGCTACACGCGGCTGGCTCTTTTTCCTCCAGCTTCACAGAGTAAGATTCTGGTGGAAGCCACTGGCTACGGATTACAGAATACAGAATAAGAGTGTTGGAAGGGAATCTTGGAGATCTTCTAGTCCAACCCCCTGCTAAACAGGAGACCCTAGAGATCACTCCAGACAAGTGTCCAGTCTCTTCTTAAAAGCCTCCAGGGATTCTTGGCTGAGAAACTGAGTTTCCCATTTGCAATTGATCTGGTGCAAAAGATCTTCCTGCCTCACAAACCTCCCACAAGGATTTATGGAGATGGTACCTATCCACCATCACAACTGATGAAGCTTCTTGGAAGAGAAACAAAACAACTCCTCCTCCTCTTCCTCCTTCTCCTCGCTCTTCCTCAAGCAAAAACAGTCCAGTTGTTTTTTTGATAAAGCACCTTTGAGACTCCAACAAATAGCCAGATAAAGGTGCCAGAGAGCTTCCAAAATGCTAAGCCTTCACGGCCCTCTTATCCACGTCTTAATTTTGCAACTCAGATCTGGTAAATCTAGAGGCAGTTTTTTTCCAGCCTTGGCCACTTGATGTGTGGACTTCAAACTCCCACAATCCTCCAGATTGTCTGGGGATTTCTGGGCATTGAAGTCCATACATCTTCAAATGACCAAGGCAGAAAAATGATGCTCTAGAACAGGGGTGTCCAACCTTGGCAACTTTAAGACTTGTGGACTTCAACTCCCAGAATTCCTCAGCCAGCAAAGCTGGCTGAGGAATTCTGGGAGTTGAAGTCCACAAGTCTTAAAGTTGCCAAGGTTGGACACCCCTGCTCTAGAAGATTGTAGCTCTTTTTTTGTGAAGTGGAAAGGATCCACTGTCAAAGACACAAGGCCAGGTTTCCACATGGAAAATCCTGGATTCCGTTCAAAGACCTGACAAGTATGGCTGCTTTTGAAGCAGATTGGAGTCCTTGCTAACCCAAGTGCTCTCCGGGTATGCTGGAACAGGTGGAATGAGTTTGATCATCCCTTCGAGATACTCTCTCTTTTGGCTCTATGCCTGCGTAGCGTTGGGGAGGGACCCTAAGGGAGAATCCTTCCAATCTAGAACTAAGGAGAAATTTCCTGACAGTCAGAACAATCCATCAGTGGAACGGCTCGCCTCCAGAAGTTGTGGGTTTTCTGTCAGTGGAGCTTTTTAAGAAGAGATTGGACAACCATTTGTCTGAAATGGTACAAGGTTTCCTGCTTAACCAGGGGTCGGACTAGAAGAGGGGTCGCCAACCAGTTGGCCGGGGACCACAGTGGCCCACGAAAAAAGTCACCCCCAAAGCAATTAATCCAGGCTGCGTGGGAACACAAGGCTTGCGTTGCTTGCATTGCGAACAACACGAGGTAGTGAGGGAAGGGGGGAAGGGGGGGAACTTGCCCAACTCGCCCCAGCGCCTGGCCTGGCCCCCGGGCTGCTTCTTTCCGCTTCTTTCTTCTTCTGCTTTCGGCTGCATGCAAGGAAAGCAGCAGAAGTCTTTCTTTCTCTCCCCCAAACTCCGCCAGAAATGAGTCTTTAAGACTCAGCAAGGCCTCCTGCTCCAAGAGGCTGCGCCGGTGTGACAACTCTCACAAAGACTCATTTCTGGTGGAGTTTGGGGGAGAGAAAGAAAGACTTCTGCTGTTTTCCTTGCATGAAGCCAAAAGTCTCTCTCTCTCTCTCTCCCTCCCCTTTCCCTCTGAGAACGGAGCTGGAGATGGTGTCCTGTGACTCCAAATAAAGAATGATCTATCGGTAGGAAAATGGGGTGGGGGATTTTCCTGCAGACTTTTTTGGGGATTTAAAATTATGAGTTTGGTGGTCCCTGAGGTCCAAAAGGTTGGCGACCCCTGAACTAGATGACCTCCGAGGTCCCTTCCCACTCTTGTTATTCTCTCTGGCCAAGCTGTCTGGCACATCTCCAGTCTGTGCTCATTCAGGAAAGAGGCCTTTCCTCCTGAAACTAGAAGCCACGGCCGCCATTCCCGACTGCCTCAGCTGGCTGCTGTTTCACACACCAAGATGGCTCCCAGCTGCCCCATCAGGCCATGGAGCTCTTCAGCCCTCAAGAGATGTTCAGTGGTTGCTTGATTGCACTGGCTGGAATTTGATCCCTTTGGCTTTCTTTCTTCATCACGTTTTTTCTGCTTACGGGATTAAAATCAAATGCATGCAGTATCTGAGCACCCACTGAAATACTTCCAGATGTTAAGCCAACCCGGAGTCTGGGGCTGCAGCAATTCTTCTCCCAATTCTCTCTCTCTCTCTCTCTCTTTTTGTGGTGAAAACCAAAGAGACAGGGAATGGAAGCGGGGAAAAGATAGATGCTTAGTGGTGCAAGGAAAGACTGGCTGCTCCCACCAACCCTAAACTTCCACGATGGACAAAAGCCCCCAGTCAAAGCAGAGCAAACCCAAGCAGCCACAAAGAGAACAGTGGGTAGAAAAGCACCCTCCCCGGCCCCTCCACCTTCCAGAAGGCTGGGAAGCCTCCCCAGGAGTGATAGTTGCCTGTGCGTTTACTGATGGCTTCGACCAGGGTGGACGGGAAGTATCCCACGCGGTCGTTGCCTGTCCGGTTGTCATGAATGCAGCCTTTCCACCGGCCGTCGGCATGCTGCTCCAGGACCTGTGGGCAGGGCAGGGGAGGGGGAGAGAGGAGGCAAAGACTGGTCAGCGGCAAGCGCCCCTTTAGGGTCAAGGGAGCAAGGAATGGCCAGGACGCAGATCCCTGCAGGGGGGAATCCAAAAGTCAAGATGGCGACAGCAAGCTTCAATGGTTGCAGCTGCCATCTTGATTTTTTTGCCTCCACAAATGTGCCTCTGCCAGCAAAAACTCATCTCCTGAACCCAGAGCCACCCTGTCATGCCCCTGTCAGAGTCGGAAGAGGAAGACAAACAGCTGACAGGGAGTGGCAGTGTGGCTCCGTTGGCTGTGGAGGAGGGTGGGGAAGGGCAAAGTCTGGCTGGGCAGAGCAGGGAAGAGGTAGAACAAAGGAGGGGGAGTTCAGACCCAGGCCCACCCCCCCTCTTCATCCTAGGACACGCAAGGAGGAACGGAGAAGGGAGCAATGTGAGTTGCGTGGCTTACGGGGGAGGAAAGGGCCCTGATTCTCTTCATTAGCCACACCTGGGAATGAGAGGTTAAAAGAGATGCAAGCTGAGTGCAGCAGCTGCTGGGAGCAAACATGAGTTGATCTTGTGTTGACTTTGGTTATCTGCGTTCCTGGCATCCTCCCAACCAGGTCGAATTATTACCATTCCTTCATTACAGTTTTTGTTCACCATGTTTTGGACTTAATTTTCTGCAGTCAAAGGCTGTTCCTGGGAGAGTTTTTCTCCAGCCAGAAGGTAACCAGGACAACATTGGGGGTAAAAGTTGGAGCTAATAAAGGGACTCCTACTGATTACCTGACTGTGTTCCCTTTGTGCCGTGCCCCTTTGGGTCATCACCCCCCAATTGCCATTCTTTATTCTCCATGTGCCCTAGGGCCTAAGGTTAATACTTATTACAGGTAGTCCTTGAGTTATGACTATAACTCAGTTGTAACTCATCATTGTCAAAAAGTGGGCTGGACACATGATTTTATGGCCTTTTTTGTGATGTTTGCTAAGCAGAATATCACTGTTTTTAAACGAATTCCACAATGTTGCCCAAAACCAATGGAAATGTCTGATTTTGGCAAAGTTATCACCAAAAGCAGTCATGTCACCCCAGGGCACGGCAAAGGTTGGGAAAGACAAGCTAGGCAGGGTCCTGTGTTTTGGGGTCCCCCCAGGAGAAGCCTTCAAGCGAGAGCAGGGCATCTGTTGGGGGCAAGGCTGGACCGTGTCAAAGGCCATCTTTGGCCCAGGACCGTTCGGACTCCACGCCCACCGGGACTCACCGTGATGATGTCCCCAGCTTTCACATTGAGGCTGGTCAGGTCATAGTTGTTGCAATAATCTTTCATGGCCCTGACCTGCAGGGCGGCCGAAGCGTCTGAGAAGGAAAGAAGGAAGAAAGGGAAGGAAGGAAGGAAGGAAGGAAAGGAAGGAAAGGAAGGGAAGGGAAGAAAAAGGAAGAAAGGAAAGGAAAGGAAAGGAAAAAGGAAAATAAAGAAGGAAGGAAGGAAGGAAGGAAGGAAGGAAGGAAGGAAGGAAGGAAGGAAGGAAGGAAGGAAGGAAGGAAGGAAGGAAGGAAGGAAGGAAGGAAGGAAGGAAGGAAGGAAGGAAGGGGAAGGAAGGAAGGGGAAGAAAGGAAGGAAGGAAGGAAGGAAAGGAAGAAGGGAAGGAAAGGAAGGAAGGAAGGGACGGTCAAAAAGATGGACTACCACGGTGGCGCAGTGGTTAGAGCAGAGTACTGCAGGCTGCTTCTGCTGACGGCCGGCTGCCTGCAATTTAACAGTTCAAATCTCACCAGGCTCAGGGTTGACTCAGCCTTCCATCCTTCCAAGGTGGGTAAAATGAGGACCCAGATTGTTGGGGAGGCAAGAGGCTGACACTGCACACTGCTTAGAGAAGGCTGTGCTATTGCTACCTGTACCATGGGCCAGGCCAGGCAGCCCCTGATGTGCTCTGGGCACCCCTTCCCACTGCCAACCTTGCCCTCTGGGCTTGCTACCATTCATGCCATATTCACTTCCATTGTGCCTGGGAGGAACATCAAAGCAGGTTCACACACCCCCATATATGCCAACCAAGATGGAAGCAGGATGAGCAGGTTAGATGTTGGCAAAGCGCTCCCTACACATCCTGGTGCTCTACCATAAAAGGGGGGGAAATAGGCATTTGGAATTGAGCCTAGAAGCTCTTGGGCAGCCAAGCAGCAGTTTCAACGGATAGGTTGAGCCACCAGGAGTCTGGCTGCCATGCTCTGTACCAACTGCAGCTTCTGGGTCACCTTCAAAGGCAGCCCCTGGCAGAGTGCACTGCAGTTGAGTGCCAATCAAGACCTGAGTTGCCATCACCAGAGGGAAGTGATCTAGGTAGGATTGGAAGAGGTGCACCAGTCAAAGTGTTTTTTAGTAGTGATTTTTGACTTTTTCTGAAGCAAGCGCCCTCTAGGCACAGGCCCACTCTTGGAGGGGGGGCACCTTTTCCACAGTAATTCCTGGGCAGAGGTTGCAAGGTTGCCCTGATGACCAAGCAGCTCAATCTCAGCAGGATTCCATCTGAGCAGGTCAGGACTTTGACAGGCTCTGGGCTCAGCGAAGGGTGGCCATACACAGGCACGTCCTCACTTTATGACCACAATTGAGACCCAAAATTTTTTGTTGCCTCTTCCAGAGAAGGCCTACCGACCCTTCCTTGAAGGCCAGCAGCTCTTATGTCCTCCCAGCAAACTGCCAAGGGTCTCCCAGACTCTGCCTGGCCAGGATGAACCCCACAGGGGGCTGAATTCTTATTCCACGTTAGATTATTTTACATTTATATCTTGCTTTCTCTCTTTCTTTCTATCCATCCATCCATCTCTCCTCTCTCCATCCATCCATCCATCCAATCATCTATCTATCTATCATCCCTCTCTCTCTCTCTCTCTCTCTCCCCTCTCTCTCTCCCCGTCTCTCTCTCCATCCATCCATTATCTATCTAGCTATCTATCCTTCCTTCCTCCCTCTCTATCCATCCATCTAATCATCTATCACTCCCTTTCTCTCTATCCACCCATCCATCTAATTATCTATCTATCTATCTATCTATCTATCTATCTATCTATCTATCTATCTATCTATCTATCTCTCCCCGTCTCTCTCTCCATCCATCCAATTATCTATCTAGCTATCTATCCTTCCTTCCTCCCTCTCTATCCATCCATCTAATCATCTACCACTCCCCTTTCTCGCTATCCACCCATCCATCTAATTATCTATCTATCTATCTATCATCTATTGATCTATCTATCTATCGATCTATCGATCTATCTATCCATCCATCTAATCATCTATCTATCTCTCCCCCTCTCTCTCTCCATCCATCCATCTAATCATCCATCGACCCATCTATCTATCTCTCCCTCTTTCCATTTCCATCCATCCATCCATCCATCCATCCATCCAGAGATACCCTGTGGTAAGATGGGCAGCCAATAATTTTAATAAATATATAAATAAAAATAAAATTCAAAGGATGCTCCCCAACTTCCTCCTCATCCACATATTCCAAAACCCCCCAGACTGTGACAAAAAATAATAATCCCTGGCTTGTTATTCTAGGGCTGAAAGGGACCTTGGAGGTCTGCTAGTCCAACCCCCCACCCCTGCCCAAGGCTGGAGCCTTATATCATCCCAGTTCTCCAGTCTGTTCTTGAAAACCTCCAGTGATGGAACTCCTCCAATCCCAGGAGGCAAGTAAAGCCCACCGGCTCCTCCTCCTCCCCTCCCCAGGGGTTCTGTCCTCCTCACCTGTCCCCGTCACTCTGATGAAGGCTGCTAGGCAGGAGGAGCCAGCATCCTTGGTGCCACAGGGTGGGCTCAGGCCTGGCCCTCTGGCTCTGGCCTTCCGTCACCGTCACTCTTGGTGTGTCTTCCCTAACCGGAGCCAGCAGGTGGAGGCAGAGCCATGGGTTTCATCCCGCCAGATTTATAGACGGGGATGGTCAAAATGGCCTCATTTCTCCCGGTATCAGAAGAGGCACCATGATGCGCGTAAGGCAGGTGTCCCAGGTAGGCTGCTGGATTGGGACCAGGGAGTCCCAGGGAGATGGCTTTGAGCCGCTTCCCTTTTTCCCCCCACAAAGGTTCCTGGGAGGAAAACTGGGGAAGACGCAAACCTCACTGCCTTGAGCAGAAGTGCAGCCCAGCCAGAAAAACAGAGAACAACGGTTGTCAGCTACTCTTGCACACACACCCCAGTTATGAAGGAAAGGGCACCACAAGGTGCAGCTCAGCCTCAGCAGAAGGGGTTTTTTCTGGCTGCTCCGCTTTCTATATGGGATTTTTGTGCCTGTTGCCCTAGACCTTGTATAATGTCAGGTGGGTCTCCATTCAAAATCCAAGGAAGAAAACCTTCGACGCCATGGTTATAGAGAAAAGGACTTTTACTGGAAATGGAAGTGGTACCATCAGAAGAAATACAAGATCTGAGGCAATAGGCACGAAAATCACATGTACCCATGATGGCAAACCTGTGGCACATGTGCCAGAGGTGGCACGCAAGCCCTGGGCATGTGCACCATTGTCAGCTGCTCTTCCAGTTTCTGGCGAGCACATGTGCACCGGCCAGCTGGTATTTGCGCGCACCGGAGCAAACCCTTTTCCAATCAAACAAACACAAACCAAAGGGAACAGAAACCTTTTAAAGATTCTTACGAATCCCTGGTTAAAAGGCTGCTGCAAACTAATTAACTTTGATAGGCACGAGCCTCGCCAAAACTGTGTGAGACTGCCAAGAATAACAGATAAGAAATATTTCACAACACAAGAGTCTTCAAATACAAACTTAAGATACTGTAATGTCCACGAGGCTGAGTTTCAAAACGTCTTTGCTTCCTGCAAAGAACGTCCGATTCACAGCTGGCTTTCATCATCTTGAAGGAGGGGCCATTACCTTGCAGCCTTACTCCCGAGTCGCCCATGCTGCTGCAGCTGCTCTTTCCTGCGAGCAGCCCTGCGCGCACACGCACTTGAAACAGGCTCCTCGGGAACTTCTTCATCACTGCTGCCAGCCCCCACAATCTCTGAAGGCAGCAGTCTACTCCCTAATGCTCCTGGCCCCTCCTCTGAGTTCTCGCTCTCCTCAGCCGTCCACACCTGTTGCTGGCTAACCACAATACAAGCAGAAGGAGGATTCTTGGAGGCTGACATCCGCCCTTCAAATCAACAGCCCCCTGTCCATTCCCACCTGTCCTCACCTCGCAGCATCTGCTTGATCTCCTTGCTGGCTTGCGTGGCTGTGAACTGGTGGACAATGTCCAGGGCAGTCTGGCTGTAGGTGTTCCGGATGTGGGCATTGATCCCGCTCTGCGGAAGAGAAAGGGTGTGTGTGTGTGTGTGTTTCTGTGTGAAGAGGCGAGGGGGTCTTTGCGTGAAGAGCATCTGAAATTGCCCCTGGATGCCAGTCCCCAAGGGCCACAGTCACTGGGGGGGGGTCTGCAGGCCCCTCGGGAAGAAATATGTGGGACCCTTCCTCCCTGGGAAATGGGGGGCTTACATCCAGGAGGAGGCGCACCACGTCCGTCTTGCCACACAGAGCCGCTTCGTGTAAGGCGGTTCCAGCCTTCGTTTGACGGTTAATGTCTATGCCGGCCTGGAGCAAAAGCCTGCAAGATAAAAAAAACAGAGTAAGAGTTGGAAGGGGTCCTTGGAGATCATCTAGTCCAACCCCACACCCAAGCAGGAGGCCCTACATCATTTCTGACAGATGACAATCTAGTCCCTTCCTGAAAACCTCCAGTGATGAAGCTCCCACACTTTCTGAAGGCAACTTCATGGGTTGCTTGTTCTCCCTGTCAGAAAAATTCTCCTTATTTCTAGGTTGAATCTCTCCTCGATCAGTTTCCATCCATTGTTCCTTGTCTGGCCTTCAGGGGCCTTGGAAAATAGCTTGACCCCCTTTCTCCTCTCTCTGTGGCAGCCCTTCAAATACTGGAAGATGCTCTCCTGTCTCCTCTGGTCCTTCTCTTCCTTAGACTGGCCGTGCCTGTGGTAATATAACCTATTGATCATTTTATCATTTTCTGTAAGGCCTTTGAATACTAGCAGTAAGTCTAGGAAGATGTGGGCATTCTTGGTGGGGGTAGGAGTATCTTTGCTCAGAGTGCCTCATTCTGTTTTGATTCTGCCAGTTTAGAAGGAATAGGAAAATGGGTGAAAGTTCAAGGTACAAGATACACAGTTGTGCTTTCTCATGGGACTTTCCAAACTTTCCCATGAGACTTTCCGTGGCTGAATGATCTCACCCTAGCAAGGTAACATCTGGGACTTTCCAAGATTGTGTGTTCTCATGCTGGTGAAGTAATCTCCTGTTGAGGTCATTGTTTTCTGAATATGCATACTGTATATTTTGCTTGTGTTTTTTCTCAATAAATACTGCTACCTGAGTTCTCTCAGGGTTGGCATTTTCTCAGAGACAGTTCCCTGTGTCTCATTTCAATGTCAAACCACCATAAATGGTGACCCCGACGTGATAGCTTGGAAGGCTATACGTTTCCCGCATCCTATACTCATCGTCGCGGACGTCGACTGGGCCCTCATCTTCTTCGCTGGACGAAGATAGATTCTTTTCGTGAGTATGGGGGAGATCTCTCGAAGGCTCAGAAAGAGCACATCAGGGAATTGAGAGGGATCATTGGGAATAGTTTTGGGTTTGGAATTGGCAGTAGGGGTTGTGCTGTAGGAAAGAAAGAAATTGAGGACTTACTACAGTATGTTTGGAAAAATATTAAGTCATATCCGGAGGGAGGTAGTATTAAAGTAGAGTCCTGGAAAAAGATAGGGAAATTTTTGCACGAGGAACCCCGTGCCCCTTCTTCAATTTTGTTAACCTGGAGAGTGATTATGGATGCATTAGCTACTTATGAACAACCGCTCCTATCACCCCCCGAAGAAGGTTTGCCGCTTTACCATGCGGTACGTTTGTTGCCGCCGACGGCACCTCCAGATAAATCTGGGGGACTGTCTGGCGCTAGAAATACTTTGTCAGAGGATAAGAGTTTACCTTTAAGGGTTCAGGTGGATGCAGTTACTGCAGCTATTCAAGAAGCAAAGAATAGAGGGGAATTATCAGGAGATGATTTGGTGGAGTTTGGAGTAGAAGTTCAACTTAATCCAGTGGAAATTGTCATGGATGCTGCATTAAATCCGCAGCGGGAGTGGAAGCCTTTACAGCTCAGAATTTTGAGGGAAGTTAAGCAAGCAGCAAAAGAATATGGTGTTAGAACGCCATATACTCAGGCATTGTTAGAAGCAGTTGGTTATGGAAATAAAATGATTCCGGCTGACTGGAAAGCTCTGTTGAATATGATTTTAACTCCAGCTCAATATTTGGTGTTAGATCAGAAATGGAGACAGCTGGCAGTCCAGAGGGAACAGCAAATGTTACCCCAGATCAGCTTTACGGAGCTGGTAATTTTACAACAGTGGAACAACAGAGAGATGGTATGCCTGATGAGGGTTCATTCTTCTCCCACAAATAATTTTTCAAGCCATAGGGTCTCTCCCTGACGGCGAAGGTGGTGAGAAGACCTTTACTAACATCAAACAAGGGAACAATGAACCCTATGAAAATTTCATTAGCAGACTGAAATTGGCTATTGAAAGACAAATTGATAATCAATTCGCCCAGAAAGAGTTGCTTTTTAAGTTAGCAGTAGAACAAGCTAACACAGATTGCAAAAAGATTTTAAATCCACTTATAGCAAGTGGGGAGCGAGAAATCGCGGATTTGATTAATGCATGTAGAAAGGTAGGAAGTCAGTCTTTTAACATGGAAACTTTAGCTCTGGCTTTACAAACAGGACATGCTCAAAAGGGGAATTGTTTCAATTGTGGGAAGCCTGGACATTTTAAAGCGCAATGTCGGGCTCCTGGAGGAGGTCAAAGTCAGCAGAATAAGAGATCAATGGGACAGGGTGTTCGTCCTAAATCAGTGTGCCCAAATGTAAGAAAGGATACCATTGGGCATATCAGATGCTCCTACAGTTTTTACTGATGGAGGGAAAGTTTTTGGTGCTTGTGTTTGGAAAGATAAATCTGGAATTTGGCATACAAAAGTGACTTCAGAGCAGAAGTCTGCCCAGCAGGCAGAACTTGCTGCTGTAGTTTTGGCTTTTCAAAATTTTCACAATCAGGATTTTAATTTAATAGTGGATTCATTGTATGTGTATAATTTGTTACCCTTTGTAGTAGGTTCTTATTTGTCTCCTGGAATATCACCTGATATTTTAAGATTGCTTTTGCTGTTACAAGGATGTTTGGAGCAGCGTGTGAATGTGTGTTTTGTTGCTCATATTCGTAGTCATAGTAATTTGCCTGGAATTTTATCACAAGGTAATGCCAAAGCTGACAGTGCTGTAACTTCAGTCCTCACTGTCCAGCCATGGGACAGTCATAGTTATTTTCATCAAAACGCTAAAGCATTGGCACAGCAATTTAAACTTACCACTGCAGAAGCTGCTGCCATAATTCAACAATGTCCAACTTGTTCAAAGCAGGGCACGAATATCCCTATGGGAGTTAACCCCAGAGGGTTGAAACCTTCAATGATTTGGCAAATGGATGTTACTCAATATCCGCCATTTGCGCCCTGGAAATATATACATGTGACTGTGGATACTTACTCAGGATTTTTAATGGCTACCCCTCAAAGAGGTGAGATGGTTAAACATGTCATCAATCATTGCATTAAGACTTTTTCAATTGCTGGAACACCTAAAACTTTAAAAACTGATAATGGTGCGGCTTATCGGAGCACCGGTTTTGATCAGTTTTGCAAACAATGGTCTGTGGAACATAAATTTGGCATTCCATACAATTCTACTGGGCAGGCTATTGTAGAACGTCATAATTCCACGCTCAAGACCATGTTGACTAAATTAAATAAAAAGGAGGGAAGCTCCTGGGGCTTCCGGCGATTCAAGATCAATTAAATCTCGCTTTATATACTTTAAATTTTTTAAATTTGTCTGGTAACCCCCTGCAGCGCGGCCAGCAGGCATTTTTCTTCTCCTTCTACAGATGCGGTGAGACCTCGGGTGTTGGTGCAGTTCCTTCCAGATCCGGCATGGGTTCCTGCTGAGCTGATAACGTGGGGACGTGGTTATGCAGCAGTTGAACATCTTGGTCAAATTCGTTGGGTTCCTGGTCGGTGTGTTCGGCCTGATCATTCGCAGGCACCTGTGAAGGAAGTTTCGGAGGAACAGCAGGATGGTGCATCTGTGGTTCCTGATCCTGTTGATTCTGCCTAATCTGTCCTGGGCTGCTCGGGTGCGGAGAGAGCAGCGACAGCATGTTCAGCGTGCCGGAGATTTGGGCGATGATTTGTGGACAGATAATAATTACATTAAAGATTTGCGCACAACTGCCAAAAACTTGAACATCACCAATTGTTGGTTGTGTATGCACCTTCCTGGGAGAGTGGGAGAAGGACTGACTCTACATGGAGTTCCATTTAATCGGTCTACTTTGCAGACCGGAAAGCATAACATTTCATATGCCATGAACTTCACGGTCAAGGTGAAGACTGCACTGCAGTCTCCAGCACATTTATGTTTCCAAAACATTACAAACTCACAATTCTTGGGGAATCATAGTGTCTGCAATTACACTATTAAGTGGACAAATGGTTCAGAGAACAACATAACTTGGGTAAATGGGAAAAATGAGTCTGACGCATTTGGCCAGTATCAATATCTAGACATGAAACAGCTGATGCAAGCGGCAAGTCAACAAGGTTATGTACAGTTGGAAGGGTTTTGGTTTTTATGTGGACTGTGGGCATATCAACAAATCCCTGCAAATTGGTCAGGGACATGTACTTTGGGGTTTGTCATTCCGGTTATCTATAAGTTAGATACATTACCTCCTGAGGTTCGGATCCGAAATCGTCGGGAATTGGATTCGGTCTAACCATGGGAGGTAATCTGTGGACACAAATTTCTCGAGGTCTTATCCCGCCTTTGGGAATTGCTATGAACTATAGAGATATTCATATTTTAAATAATTTTACTGTTGCTATGTTTAATGATACTATAAAGAATATTAAGATGATTAATGTAGAAATGTCTGAAATTCGTACAGTTACTTTGCAAAATCGATATGCTTTAGATATTATGTTAGCTGCCCAAGGAGGAGTTTGTGCTTTAATTCATTCACATTGTTGTGTTTTTATACATAATTATGAGCCAAACATTACAAAAACTGTTCAGGACATGGAAGATCGTATTGCTCAGCATCAATCTGGAGCCGATGGGTTTAATGCATCATTCTGGGACAGTCTGTGGTCCTGGCTTCCTGATGGATCATGGTTTCGTTCCTTATTGCAAGGGGTTGTTATTATTATTGCTATATGTATCTTATTATGTTGTTTTATTCAATGTATTCCTAATCTATTACAAATGTGTACCTCAGTCTTCCGGCGTGAAGGATCAGGTCATGAGGGAACTGTGTACTATGCCACTAAAACACCCCCTATCTTTGAATAAATAAAAAAGGAGGGAATGTGGTAATATAACCTATTGATCATTTTATCATTTTCTGTAAGGCCTTTGAATACTAGCAGTAAGTCTAGGAAGATGTGGGCATTCTTGGTGGGGGTAGGAGTATCTTTGCTCAGAGTGCCTCATTCTGTTTTGATTCTGCCAGTTTAGAAGGAATAGGAAAATGGGTGAAAGTTCAAGGTACAAGATACACAGTTGTGCTTTCTCATGGGACTTTCCAAACTTTCCCATGAGACTTTCCGTGGCTGAATGATCTCACCCTAGCAAGGTAACATCTGGGACTTTCCAAGATTGTGTGTTCTCATGCTGGTGAAGTAATCTCCTGTTGAGGTCATTGTTTTCTGAATATGCATACTGTATATTTTGCTTGTGTTTTTCTCAATAAATACTGCTACCTGAGTTCTCTCAGGGTTGGCATTTCTCAGAGACAGTTCCCTGTGTCTCATTTCAATGTCAAACCACCATACCCCCCAAACCCCCCCAAAAAAAAAAAAAAACCCCCCCCCAAAAAAAAAAAAAAAAACAACCCACCACCCCCCCCCCCCCACCCCCCCCCCACCCCCCCCCCCCCCCACCCCCCCCCCCCCCCCACCCCCAAACAAAAAAAAACCAACCAAAAAACCAAAAAAAAAACAAAAAAAAAACCCCAAAAAAAAAAACCCCCCCCCCCCCCCCCCACCCCCACCCCCCCCCCCCCCCCCCCCCCCCCCCCCCCAAAAAACACAACAAAAAAAAAAAAAAAAAAAAAAAACCAAAAAAAACCAAAAAAAAAAAAAAAAAAAAAAAAAAAAAAAAAAAAAAAAAAAAAAAAAAAAAAAAAAAAAAAAAAAAAAAAAAAAAAAACAAAAAAAAAACAAAACCAACAAACCCCCCCCCCAAAAAAAACCCCCCCCACAAACCCCCCCCCCCCCCCAAACCAACAAACCCCCCCACCCCCCCCCCCCCCCCCCAACCCGCCCCCCAACATGGAAGGGCCCTTGGAGGTCTTCTACTCCAGCCCCCTTTAAGGAGACCCTATGCCATTTCAGACAAGTGACTGTCCAATCTCTTCTTAAAAGCCTCCAGGGATGGAGCCCCCACAACTTTTGAAGGCAAAGCTGTTCCACGGGTTCATTGTCCTCACTGTCAAGAAGTTTCTCCTTAATTCCAGGTTGCTTCTCTCTTGGATTAGTTTCCAGCCCTTGTGGTGCTTTGGAGAATAATTTCACCCCCTCTTCTTTGGGGCAGCCCCTCAAATAACTGGAGTACTGCTGTCATGTCGCCCCTAGTCCTTCTTTTCTCTGGACTAGCCAAGCCCAAATCCTGCAGCCGTTCTTCATATGGTTTAGTCTCCAGGCCTTTGAACACCAACAGGGTGAGTGACACCTCGCCATTGTTTACAGGCCTGGGTGGAGGCCAAGATGGGGCTTTGATCCAGCCATGGCTGCCATCTTGCCTTTATTATTTTTTTTAACTTCTTCCACAGGTCCCTGGATGCAGATGTTCCTCTCTGGGTCACCCTCACTGCCTCTGGTAGATGCAGCCTCTCCATCATTGCCACCCCACACTGTGACCTTCACAGGAAAGGAGACCTATCCGGGTTGTGTGTGTTGTCAAAAGAATAGATTAGACTAGACTAGACTAGACTAGACTAGACTAGACTAGAACAGAACAGAACAGAACAGAACAGAATTCTTTATTGGCCAAGTGTGGTTGGACACACAAGGAATTTGTCTTTGGTGCAAATGCTCTCAGTGTCCATAAAAGGAAAGAAACATCCGTCAAGAGTCAAGAATCATCAGGTACAACACTTAATGATAGTCAAGAAGCAATGGGCAAACCATCCTCATCCTCACTTTGCCCAGAGTCTTCAGCCCTGCCTCCCATCTCCCCTCACCTGATGACGTCGATGTGCCCATTCTTGGCGGCTAGGTGTAGTGGGCTGGTCCCGTTTGGGTCAGTGATGTCCCCCGGCTTGGGCTCCAACAGGGCCGCACACATATTACTGCTCAGAAGGAGTTGCACCACCTGGCAGGCCAAGAAAGAGAGAGGGTGCCGAAGAATTTCCTCCTGGGTTTTCTCCCCAACCCTCCAGACAGCAGGCAAAGCTCCCCAAAGCAGCCAACACCACCACCCCGCTTCCCACCCAACAGAAGGGACCTTCACCAGGCCATTTTGCACCCTTAAGAAAAGCTCAGGTTTTGCAACCCGTCCTGGAGAAACCACCAAATTTACTCTCGATTTTATTCTCATAAAATAGCACAATCCCTTTTGGCCCAAATCCTGGTCTCATGGCCGGCAATGCAAAGATCTACCACAAGGGTCTTCAAACTTGACTTGTGGACTTCAACTCCCAGAATTCCTGAGCTAACATGACTGGAGGAGGAGGAATTATGGGTGTTGAAGTCCACAAGTCTTAAAGTTGTCAAGTTTGAACACCCCTGATCTACAGTATCCTCCCTCCCTCCCTCCCCCCCCAATCTATCTATCTATCTATCTATCTAATCTGTCTGTCTATCTATCTATCTATCTATCTATCTATCTATCTATCTATCTATCTATCTATCTATCTGTCTGTCTGTCTGTCTGTCTGTCTGTCTGTCTGTCTGTCTGTCTGTCTGTCTGTCTGTCTATCTATCTATCTATCTATCTATCTATCTATCTATCTATCTATCTATTCATCCATTCATCCATCCATCCATCTATCTATCCGCCTGTCTGCCTGTCTATCTGTCTATCTATCTATCTCTGTCTATCTATCTATCTATCTATCTATCTATCTATCTATCTATCTATCTATCTATCTATCTATCTAATCCAAGGGTCTTCAAACTTGGGAAGTTTAAGACTTGTGGACTTCAATTCCCAGAATTCCTGAGCTAACATGACTGGAGGAGGAATTCTGGGAGTTGAAGTCCACAAGTCTTAAACTGGCCAAGTTTGAAGACCCCTGGCCAGTTGTTAAGCAAGTGGGTCCCAGGAGGGGACATCAAAGGGACCCATGACCTCTTACCCCCAAATCTTGAAGGAAAGGGCTAGAGAAAGTGGGGACAGTTCTAGCAAAGAGGGCTGGACTTTCAGGGGAGGGGTGGAGGGCGGTTCTGATGGCCCCACCAGCTCCCACCCGACAGCATCTTTTGCAGTGAGGAGTTGAGGTCCCTTAACTGGTTTGTGTCCAGCCCTCTTTCACAATCCTGCCCCCCCCCCTTCAAGAATCAGGCTTACCCCAACGCGTCCAAACTCGCAGGCCAGGTCCAGAGGAGTCTTCCCACTGTTGTCCAGTATGCAGGGGTTGGACTGGTGCTGGAGGAGCATTTCTGACTGGGGGATGGAGGGAGAGAGTGTGGGAAGCCCAGAGACCCCCCCTTTGACGCAGACCCAACCTGCCAAATGCACCCATTAGCTCCACTTGAACACCCCCTCCACCCTCCACCGCCTCTTCCTCCAAAGAGCAGCCGTGCCAAGGGGCGAAACCGTCAATCAAAGCCCCACCTCCTATTAATGTGCAGTACACACAAGGACACACATGTCAAATGTCTGGGGTGTTTCTGGAGCCTATGACCACTGCTAGATGTCTATGGAGAGTCTCCGTTATCCTGTCCCAAAGGTGCTTTTTTCAAGAGGCACCTGGACTTCCTGTTTTTTCTTTGAAGATGTTTCACTTCTCATCCAAGAAGCCTCTTCAGCTCTGACTGGAGGGTGGGGAAGGGAAGGATTTATACTCCTTGCAGACAGCTGGTCATTTGCATTCTTTCCCACACCCATTTGCGTGACTCTGAGGACACAGGTTGCTCTCCAGGTGACCTTAACAACTCTCTGAAAGGATGCAAATGACCAGCTGTCTGCAAGGAGTATAAATCCTTCCATTCCCCACATCCTGTCAGAGCTGAAGAAGCTTCTTGGACGAGAAGAGAAACGTCTTCAAAAGAGAAAACAAGAAAGTCCAGTTGCTTCTTAAAAAGCACCTTTGGGACAACCACTGTTAAAGATACCCCCACCCCTGAGAGATGGACTGTAATGGTATGTGGGGATGGCCACTGGAACCTGGGCAGAGATGCTGCTGAAGGAACAATTAGATAAGAGACTGCACAGCCCGCAGCTGCCTAGTGGGCAGAGCAAGAGGCTGAGAAAGAACCTTCTCCAGTTTCTTGCACTGTAAAGACAATGGGTGTTGTGGTTCACCGGCAGCCTGTGCAGATGGCAGCAGAATTGTGCAGTGGGGAAGAACAGGGACCAGTCTGGGAGTTTGGGGAGGTCTCGGATGAGGGTCCTGCATCCAATGCAGAGATGGGGCCAGGACCATCTGGTAGTGGGGTGCTGCCTCTGGAGCCTCCAGAGTCTGGCAGCAGCGAGGCAGAGGAACAAGGGGAGCCTGTTCCCAGTGCGCATATGCACAGAGGTGCCAGAAGGCAAAAGCAGCTAAGACAAAAGGGGTGACTCGGGAGTAAGGCTGGGCAGTGATTGCCCCTCCCATAAGGTATGAAGAAAGTGCAAAGGTAGAGAAACCTTTGCAGGAAGCAAACTTGTTCGCTCTGTTCGGACTAAACCTTGAAGCTCTGTGTGGACTCTGTACTTCAGTTGTTTTTTTGCAGTTAATTTGGCACTCTAATTATTGGCAGCCATTCAAAGGAGAGAAAGGTGGGTGCTTATCTCGAGGGATTGTTTGGAACTAATTACTGGCTGGGAATGAACATAATTCCCAGCGTTGAAATAAAACAAGAGTTGTTTGGAATAAGTGAGTCTTAGGAAGCCTGGGTCAGGACAATGGGGAGGGGAGAACTGTACTTTCAAACTTGCAAGAGTCTGTCAATGCAACTTTTCTCAACCTTGGCACCTTGAAGATGCATGAACTTCAATGCCTAGAAGCCCACCCACCCCATACGTTTCGTGGTGCTCCTCTGGTGGAGATTGCTTAGCACCGCCTCTTACCACATCGTAGTGTCCATGCTGGGCCGCCAAGTGCAAAGGGATCTGTCCCTCGTCTGACGGGATGTTGACCGAGGAGCCGGCCTTCAGCACCAGCTTCATGGGCTCCTTCTTCCCTTGCCAGGCAGCGTAATGCAATGGGCGCATCCCTGCAGGGGAGGCAAACATTCAGCAATGGGGAGAGACAGCAGGTCCTTCTGCCGTTTAAACAGAACAGCCGTCCCACAAACCCAGACTACAGACCTATCTGAGAAGGGGAAAATGGCAGTTTTTACGAGCCGTTGCCAGTTACAAAATCAGGGAATTAAGCTTCTCCTGCCTGATATTTTCTGTATTTGGGGTTTGGCTCCAATGAGCAGTAGGCATCTACCTGTGGAGCTCTGTTAAATGCTCTTGTTACAGGGGTCGCCAACCTTTTAGACCTTAGGGACCAGCAAACTCATAATTTTAAATCCCGCGGGCCACTAATATAAATTTTGACTGACGGTGGCTGCAGGAAAAAAGTCTACAGGAAAATTCCCCAACCCGTTTTCCTACTGATCAATTGTTCTTTATTTGGGATCGCAGGATACCGTCTCCAGCTCCATTCTCAGAGGGGGGGGGGGGAGAGAGACTTTTGGCTTCATGCAAGGAAAGCAGCAGAAGTCTTTCTTTCTCTCCCCCAAACTCCACCAGAAATGAGTCTTTGTGAGACTTGTCACACCGGCACAGCCTCTTGGAGCAGGATGCCTTGCAGGGTCCCAAAGACTCATTTCTGGCAGAGTTTGGGGGAGAGAAAGAAAGACTTCTGCTGCTTTCCTTGCGTGCAGCCAAAAGCAGAAGAAAGAAGCAGAAAGAAGCAGCCCAGTGGCCAGGCCAGGTGCGTGGAGCAAGTGGGGCAGGTTCCCCGCCTCTGCCCTTTCTCCCCTCCCTTCACTACCTTGTGTTGTTCGCAATGCAAGCGACGCAAGCCTTATGTTCCCGCGGGCCATGTGGGTGGCGCAGCCTTGTGTTCCCGCGCAGCCTGGATTAATTGCTTTAGGGGTGACATTTCTTTGCAGACCACCAAAATTTTCTCGTGGACCACCAGTGGTCCCCGGCCCACCAGTTGGTGACCACTGCTCTTGTAGATCTCTCCCCCAGAAGAAGAAATCACTTTCAACTGACCCTGTCTGGATGTCTTGGCTGAAGGCCATCTCCTTCCTTCTGGGAGAGAACTACAAACTTGGTTGGTGCTCTGGACGCAGGACCCAACCTTTGCTTCCTTTCACATGCCCCGTCTCTACCAAGGGCTCTCCTGGTTTGCCACCCCACCCACCCACCCACACACACACAGCTTCCATGCTTGCCTTTGTTGTCCTTGATATCCACCGCAGCCTGGGCCTCCAGGAGCAACAGGATGAGCTCCGTGTTGCCGTTAAGGGCGGCGTGATGCAAGGCGGAGAACCTGTCATGACAGAAGCAAAAGTCTGTTGTCACCTGCTCAAACCCGCACTCCTTTAACCTCAAACTATCCACTCTTGACCTCACCCCATTCTTAAGAGGTCTGTAAGGGTTTTGCATAAGTGCACCATCGTGCCTACCGTCCCCTGTCCTTTTGTCCCCATTTATTCGTACCCATTTCCTGTATTCTTACTCACGTTTATACTTATACCTATTATCTTGTAAGCGATTGACAAATCAAATCAAATCAATAAAATAAATAACAGTCACCAAGGCCACCCTTCCCTTCCCTGGATTCCCTTCACCCTCAAGCTGATCTCATCTTAGGAAGACCACACCTGGAATGCTGGTCACCATCATGTAAATAAGATGTTGAGACTTTGGAAAAAGTGTAGAGAGGAGCAAACAGAATGATTAAAGACCTGGAGACTAAAATACATGAAGAATGGAATTGGATACGGCCAGTCTAGAGAAAAGAAGGACTGGGGGGACTGCCCCAAAGAAGAGGGGGTCAACCTATTTCCCAAAGCACCAGAAGGCCCCCCCCAAAAGAGAAAAGAATGAATGAATGGAAACAAAAAAGGAAAGAAGCAACCTAGAACTAAGGAGAATTTTCCTGACATAATAATTAATCAATAGAATGGCTTGTCTTCAGAAATGGCGGGGGCTCCGTTGCTGGAGGTTTTTATTAAGAGACTTATCTGAAACAGTATAGGTTCTCCTGCTTGAGCAGGAGGCTGGACTAGATGGCCTCCAAGGTCCCTTCCAACTCTTATTCTGATCCTCTTTAAGAACCAAGCTTGGATTGCAAAGCTGGGTCTCCAGCGTGGCTCCTGGCCAGACTTTGGAAAAGGTCTTTCTCATGAGTGCCTGGCTGTTAATCTCATTCCACCTGCAGACTTATTTTCTTTCCCCCCTTTTTTTTCTTTTGGAGGACTTTCCTCTGTCTAATTAAAACACCTGACAGCGTCTTCTTTTTTCTTAAAGGCTGCTTCTGTTTTAGTCTAACTGGGTTTTTCATTTCTGGAGCTGCTCTTTCTTGTCAGCATTATTACTTTTTAATCCTCCGCTGCATAATGTGCAGCTGGGCACGGAAGGGGGATCTGAAATGAAAACACACAGAGGTATTTTTTTGTTTTTTTAAAAAAAGGTTCCAGTCTCTACACAACAGCCAGCACAGTAACTCCGCTGATTTGCCACGAGGACTTCAGGGCACCCTGGGCAGCAACGGTGCAGGGAAGAGGGCGAATGGCCCCGCTTGCCCCGCAAGGACCCTCCAGCCAGCCCAGCAATCGACTCAAGGGTTACTCCACCAAGTCAAGATGGCAGCCCATCATCATGTGACCGAAGCTCCTCCCTTTTTCAAATACATCTTAGAAGTGACACCTGCAAGGTCTCTCCTCCCTCCTCCCTCCCTGCTCCAAACTCCCTCTGGAGCTCCTGCTTCTCTTTCTAACTCCACTCCCCCTCCCCACAGCTCCCCCTGCCCACCAATTCCTCTCTCTTTCTAGTGGGAGAAGCTCCTTCTCTTGCCTGCTCCCTTCCTCTTAGCAGCAGCCAGTCTCCTACCTGGCAAATAGAGGAGGGGTCTCCTTCACAGACAACCTGGAGCCCCTCTTAACAGAGTAACAGAGTTGGGAGGGGCCCTGGAAGTCTTCTAATCCAACCCCCTGCACAAGCTGGAGACCCCAGGCCATTGCAGACAGGGGGCTGTCCAACCTCTTCTTAAAGATCTCCAGGCATGGAGAACCACAACTCCTGAAGGCAAGACGTTTTCCACTGACTGATTGTTCTGACGGTTAGGAAATGTCTCCGTAATTTCAAGTTCTAGACCTTCTAGAGATCTTTCACGGGAAGTTGCCCAACCCTAATCCTAGGCCTCCTTCTGCAGATGGATTTGAGGGGTTGTGACTTGACACTGTAGAAGAGGCATAAGGAAAATATGGATCGAAGCTACCCACAATAGAGGGATGGATTGACGAGGATGATGGAATTTGCAGCAGCAGCTCAATTGTTGACTTCCTTGATCAGCGAAAAGACATTATCTGCACTTAGGGTTGACTGGAAATCCCTTGTAGACCTTTTTGCATGAAACAGGGAAAAATGCAGTGATGAATTGTGGTTTTGATGGTTTAAACAAATGGGCGATAGAAAAATGTGAGCTTTTTTTCTAATCATATAGGGTGAGAGAATTTTGTAATTGTGCTCATATTTGCTGCAGAGGAAATAGGAAGCTGCTTCTATCTCTTTTTACTTTTGTTTTTCGCACTTTTGCCTGCCTTCTTTCCTTCCTTCTTCCCTTCTTTTCCTTCCTTCCTTCCCTCCTTCCCAGCCTCCTTCCTCCTTCTCTCCCTCCCTCTTTTAATACTTATTACTTCATTAGCATTTATGTTCTTTATAAAATTGTTAATTAAAATTTTATTTTAAAAGAAAGAAAATATAGTTCGGTTGCCGCTGGGAACAAGTCTAATTTTACAGCTGAGTTCATTAGCAAAGGAACAGAAAAGGTGCCCACCAGGTCTGGTACAGCAGACCCAGAAATGCCAGAGTTGATTCCGCTCTCAGCCTTTGTAAACAGAGGAGACACCCCAAATCAAACTGCTTTCTGTTCTTTGGGGGTGGCCAGGAGTGTGGCAGGGAGCCAAGCCTCCTGACCTCAAAGCAAGGCCAGCAGAAAGGCCGGCACGTCCCCCCCCCCCAAAATACAGAAACTCCTTGGGGACGGGTGAGTGGGTGGGGGAAACCCAGAGTTTGGGGTCACTTGCAACACACCAACTCTGCGTTGTAAGTGGCTGCATGTGAATGCTGGGAAGGTGCCCAAGTGGTGCCAATCTGGAATAGCCTCCATTTTTAATAGGACAAACACACACCCTGCTGCCTTCTAGGGTCTCTGCTGCCTTCTTTGTGGTAAGGATGGCCAGAAGGGGGTTACAAAATGATTGATCCAATCAGAGGTGGGTATTCAGCTGGTTCTGACCAGTTCTGGAGAACCGGTAGCAGAAATTTTGAGTAGTTCGGAGAACTGGCCAATCCCACCTCTGACTGGCCCCACCAACCCCCATCTATTCCCTGCCTCCCATCGAGTCCCAGCTGATCGGCTGGATCATCTTTGGCTGCCCTGCACAGGAGAATGGAACTGGAAAGCAGGTTAGTGGGGTGGGGAGGGAAGGGGTATTTTGTAGTATCCTTCCCCTGTCACGCTCACCAAGCCATGCCCACCATGCCACAGAAACGGTAGTAAAAAAAAAACCTGAATCCCACCACTGGATCCAATCCTTCAAAACAGCTGCAAACACACAATCTACTAAGATTAGCTTTAACCTTATTCTACACAGTCTATTTTAGCAGCCACGTTCAGCGTGCGGTGGGAACCCAGCCGGAGACGGGTGAAGGAGTCAAAGACACCAGAAACAGCAGTTCTCTGGGGAAGAGAGGCTTCTGCCTATATATAGAGATATTTGTTTTCTTAAGTTTTCACGGGTATTTATATGTATGGTATTCAGCTTTGTTCGGGTATTTTCCCACGTCATTATAGTTGTGCTTTTAAAGTTGCTGAAATGTCGCAACAACTTTAAAAGCACAACTATAATGATGTGTGAAAATACCCGAACAAAGCTGAATACCATACATACATACATACATACACACATACATACATACATACATACACACATACGTGTGTGTGTGTGTGTGCGCATTGTTGTTTTTATATATATATATAGTTGTTTGGGGTGCTGCATATATATATATTGTCTGATGGAGACAAAGTGGGCCATGTATCCGATTAATAAGTACACAAAGACACACCAGGAAGCAAACAGCCAGCCAAAAATGGAATCAGAAAAGGAAATTGCAATGTAATTATAACCTGGGAGGAAGATCTGTTTGTTCCACAGTTGCCTGCATGACCTCCATCCAATCCGGATCAGCTTCTGTTCTGCTAGCCTGGGTCCTCAGCCATTGGCAAAACAAGGAAGTCAGATCAAATTTAGCTTGCTTCTGGTGGAGAACATTCTTGCTTCGGTCCATTTATTATTTATTGTCTTGCTTTAATTGTTTATCTGGTATTTGGGGGTATCCACAGGGTGTGGTCCAGTGGTGGGATTCGAACATTTTTACTACCGGTTCTCTGGGCGTGGCTTGGTGGGCGTGGCTGGGTGGGCGTGGCAGGGGAAGGATACTGCAAAATCCCCTTCCCTCCCCACCCTACTGACCTGTTTTCCAGCTCCGTTCTCCTGTGCAGGGCAACCAAAGGAGACCCAGCCAATCAGCTGGGACTCGATGGGAGGCAGAGAAGAGGTGGGGTTGGCCGGTTCTCTGAACTACTCACAATTTCCTCTACTGGTTCTCCAGAACTGGTCAGAATCTGCTGAATGCTACCTCTGACCCAGCCCTCTTCCCATCCTCTGCCCAGCAGCCAAGGTGAGCTAACGGCACCTTTTTTCTGGAGTCCCACCTGCTCCTGACCACACATGGCTGGAGACAGGAGTCTGCTGGCTTCCACAGGGACTGACCGTTGCCCCCACCCCCACAAGCGGAGGCCCTGCCAGGGTGTCTCAGCAACCAGGTCAGTGGGTCAACACGTGGCTCTGGCTGAAACCGCAGGAGTCTCCTTAATCAGGGCCTCTCTTTCTCCTTAACCATCCCTGCCAACGGGAGATCTACCCCCCCCCCAACCAAGGCAAGTTAGCCCCGCTCTGTTCCGCAGGTCTTCTGTTCGGCCAAGGTCAGCCCCACAAGTGGATGTTTGTCAGTCTCGGGGGATTTAGGAGGAGGAGGGAGGGCGAGTTGTGCCCCCTCACTTCCCACATCTCCTGGGTGGTCTCTGGAAGGACATGCGCTTCCCTGCTCTCCTGGGGCCTCTTGAGTTCCAGGCTGGTGCAGGCTGCAGGTTCAGGCACCGCGAGGGATCCTCACAGACATTATGAGGCAGTGATTCAGTGGGGCACTTTTGCTGCTGAAAGACCCTGCGCTGGTGTCTCCCCTGCTCTCCCTCCATCTATCCATATGTCATTCCCCTTTCCCTTCCCTTCCCTTTCCTTCTTTCTTTTTCTTTCTTTCTCCCTTCCCTCCCTCCCTCCCTCTTTCTTCCTTTCTTCCTTTCTTTCTTTCCTTCCTTCCTTCCCTTTCTTTCTCCAATCGCTCCCCTTTCTTTCTTTCTATCTTTCTCTCTTTCTTTCTTTTTCTTTCTTTCCTTTCTTTTCTCCCTTCCTTCCCTTTCTTTCTCCAACTGCTCCCTCCCTCTTTCTTTCCTTTCTTTCTTCCTTCCTTCCTTCCTTTCTTTCTCTTTCTTTCTTTTCTCCCTTCCTTCCCTTTCTTTCTCCAACTGCTCTTTCTTTCTTTCTTTTTTCTTTCTTTCTTCTTTTCTTTCTTTCTCTTCCTTCCTTCCCTTTCTTTCTCCAATTGCTCCCTTCTTTCTCTCTCTCTCTTTCTTTTTCTTTATTTCTCCCTTCCCTCCCTCTTTCTTTTCTTTCTTTCTTTCTTTCTTTCTTTCTTTCTTTCTTTCTTTCTTTCTTTCTTTCTTTCTTTCTTTCTTTCTTTCTTTCTTTTCTTTCTTTCCTTCCTTCCTTCCTTCCTTCCTTCCTTCCTTCCTTCCATCCTTCCTTCCTTCCTTCCTTCCTTCCTTCCTTCCTTTTTTTTCTTCGCACCCTAGGAAGCCTCCCTGGAGCCTTAGGAGAGGAAAAACAGGGCACCGGGGGTGGGGGGTGGGGGGGCGTGCCACACACCCCTGTGCCCCGTTTTGGGCCTAGGAGGCCTCCCTGCAATTACCTGGGAGCCAGAAACAGGCACATGGAGACTCCTGGGAGGGGTGGGGAGGGGAGGGGCAGGGCCAGCTGGTCTTTGGAACTACCTGTTCACAAAACTGGATGTAAAATTAACATCTGGTTTGCCCGAACCGGCTGAATCGCACCCCTGGACACATCGTTTGTTTTTGCTGAAAACTGGAAGCAAAGGCCATTTTTTGACAAAAACATAAATCATAGACATCTTATCACAGAATTCTGTAAAGATTCTCCGTCATCCAGGTCCTGGTTGTCCCAATGGCACTATTTTTCAGGAGACAGTTGGACTTTCTTGTTTTTTCTTTTGAAGACATTTCGCTTCTCATCCAAGAAGCTTCTTCAGCTCTGACAGGATGGCGGGGAATGGAAGGATTTATATACTCCTTGCAGACAGCTGGTCATTTGCATCCTTTGAGAGGGTCATTGAAGCACTTGGAGGTTTATCTGTGTCCTCAGGGTGACCTGAGTGGTGCTCCTGGTTCCCATAGCCTGCAATTTTTCCTCTGGAAATCCATTCCTCCTCCCACACCATTCCAAGGGTGTTCATCCCAAATTGCATAGCTAAAAGTCTGTAGAGATTCTCAGTCATCCAGGTCATGGTTGTCCCAGAGGTGCTTTCAGGAGGCAACTGGACTTCCTTGTTATCACAGGATGCCGCAAATGGTCCTTAAATACATGCCAGCCACCAAGAGCCCCTAAATGTGGCCACGTGACCCTGGGAGGGGGCTGGCTGTCGAAACTTCAGAATTGAGTTGCAAATACCTATCGGAAGGTCCATCAGAACTGTGAACAGTTGCTCGGTGGCTCATTGTAAATTGATGTCTACCATTATCTCCTTGGCACTGGTACTCAAGGCATTTGTTACCAGGGACCTGAGTGGACATCTAGTTGATAGTTTCAATCCAATACATTATCCCTTTGCAGCTGTCCACTGCCCCCTCTCTGCAAGAGAGTGGGTACCCCTTTGGGGAGCTTCTGCCCACCCAGCACTAAAGCCCACCTACAAAGACCAGCCAAATCCACCATGTGCGTCCTCAGTAAAGATCTTGAGATGTTTTCTGGGTGGTGTACATGAGTCCCCTCTCCCAATCCCTGCTTCTCCTCCTTTCCCCTTCCTCCTTTTCTATGACGAGGGGTTCTGCCACACCTTGGGCCTTTCCATGGGTCCCTGGACTCCACTCTTTAGAAATATCAATTTTGTCAGCAGTTGAAAAGGCAAAGGAAGCCAGGATCCACCAAGAGATGGAAGGGACGGAAGGTAAAGGAAGAGAAAAATCCCCACACAAGATGCTTGGAAGACTCCCCCCCAGGAGAAAGCAGGCTATTCTACGGCAGTGGTGGCTAACCTTCTGGGCAATGTGCCCCGCCCCCCTGCCCATGCGCACGCAACACTCCCCAGGCCCCCTTACCTGCACTGTGCATGTGTGTGCCTGCCAACTCATTTTCAGCCTGTTTGAGGCCTTTTTCAGCCTCCCGGAGGCTCGAGGGAAGCCTCTGTAGCCTCAGGAGACCGGAAAACGGGCCTTCCGGAAATACCGGAAGTGCCTAAACGGACCCGTTTTTCGGCCTCCTGAGGCTGCAGAGGCTTCCCTCGAGCCTCCGGGAAGGCGAAAACGGCTTTAAATGGGCTGAAAATCAGCTGGGAGGCGCACACAGGCGCAGTGCAGGTAAGCTTGGCTGGTTCTCGCGTGCCCGCACAAATGGCTCCGCGTGCCGCCTGTGGCACACGTGCTGTAGGTTTGCCATCACGGTTCTCCGGAGTCCTCTGGGATAAGAGGCCACCCCACCAATCCCAGGGAGGCTCATGGACAGCCAAGGCTTTGCCAACTCACCCATCTGTATCCTGGAAGTTCACGTTCACCCGTTTGGTCGATCCGAGGAGCTCTGTGGAGGGGAGGACAGAGAAGAGAGAAGGGTTAGAGGAGGGGGAGCCTTTTTCCCTGGGAATCTCTCCAGGCACTCCTGGAAGTGCATCAGCTGCCCCCAAATACCCACTTTGGGAATAATCAGTCTGCGTTTCCATCACGGCAGCTCATTAGGAAGCCGGCTTCCTTCCGGAATAAAGCCAGCCGGCCTCCCGGATGGTCCTTGAGAAGCTTTTAAGGAAGAAGCTTTCTCGGGGAGTCTTTGGAGAATGCCTGCCAGGAGCAGGAGGTCTATTTTTATTATCCAGTCCTGGTTATTATGAAGCATTGTTTGGTCCGGGTGTATTATTCTCGGGGTGTTTTCATGCTATGCTATTCATCACTGTGCAAATTGTGAGGATATTCAGCAACCTAGCCGATTTGGTAAGTCAGTAAATGGAGGCATACTGAGTCAGGGTTCACTCGGTTGCGCCTGAAGGATCCAGCAAAATGGGTGTTTGGATTGGTTGTAAAACTGACCAATCCATCCAATCCCCCTGCTGCTTACACACGGCTTACATGTAGAATGCCATACTTGCAGGCTACTTCTGCTGATCACTGGCTGTCTGCAATTTGTCAGTGTGAATCTCACCAGGTTCAAGGTTGACTCAGACTTCCATCCTTCCCAGGTGGGTAAAATGAGGACCCAGATTGTTGGGGGCAAGAGGCTGACTCTGTAAACTGTTTAGAGAGGGCTGTAAAAGCACTGTGAAGTGGTATATATGTCTAAGTGTTATTGCTATTGCTCTTCCTTTTCTCCTTTCCTTTCCTTTCCTTTCCTTTCCTTTCCTTCCCTTCCCTTCCCTTCCCTTCCCTTCCCTTCCCTTCCTTCCTTCCTTCCTTCCTTCCTTCCTTCCTTCCTTCCTTCCTTCCTTCCTTCCTTCCTTCCTTCCCAGTGGTTAGAATGCAGTATTGCACTCTCATTCAGCACACTGCCAGGAGTTAGATCCTGACCGGCTCAAGGTTGACTCAGCCTTCCATCCTTCCGAGGTTAGTAAAATGAGGACCCAGACTGTTGGGGGCAAGAGGCTGACTCTGTAAACCACTTACAGTAAAGCACAATGAAGCGGTATATAAGTCTAAGTGCTGTTGCTATTGCTACTGGAGCCAGGTGAGGACAGGGCCCAGTACCTCTGGCCCTTTTGCAAAAGGGACCCCTTAGTAAAGGCATAAGAAACAGGCATGAAAGAGAATACCTGCACCTACCCTCTCACCCACACACACACACACACACATGTTAAGAATTTGCAGTTTACTTTCCCATTCTCACAGCCCATCTGCTGGCTACTAACACAACCCAAGCGTTTGTTCATCCAGGCACTCTTTTCAGATGGAAGTGGTGGGTAGAAGAAAGACAGTGCTTTAAATGGCTAGACCCCCCGGGGGAGGATGATGGGCTTTGCAAACTGAGGAGGCTGTGGAAGGATCGGAAAGCATGCATTTCTGGCACCCCATTTCACTCTAGAGCTTCTTGAATTGGTGTTGACCAATTTGTGCCTTAAGATTTCCCCTGGTCTCCCTCCCCCGAGGATCTCACTCTGGAGAAATATTTCAGACTGACGTGGCCAAAGGTTTTGGCCCTTAAATATATCCCCCCACTCGAACCTGGAGGAGAAATAACCAGCCTGCCAGTCTCCCCTGTCACTTTTGCCCAGGTTCCCCCAAATCCATTCTCGTCCCACTTCTGCATGAACCTCTACATTTTTAAAGTCATGGGCACAAAAAGTCATATTGTGCATACATGTATCTGTCTTCGAACTATTTGGTCTCAAAATATAGGAATAGAATAGAATTAAGAATGGAATGGAATGGAATGGAATAGAATAGAATAGAATAGAATAGAATATGAGTAGAGAGTAGAGAATAGAGTAGAGTAGAGTAGAGTAGAGTAGAGTAGAGTAGAGTAGAGTAGAGTAGAGTAAATAGAATAGAATAGAATAGAATAGAATAGAATAGAATAGAATAGAATAGAATATAGAGTAGAGAATAGAGAATAGAGAATAGAGAATTGAGAGGAGAGCAGAGCAGAGCAGAACAGAACAGAACAGAACAGAACAGAATAGAATAATAACTTTGTTGTCACTTTAAATGTACACTAATCAACATATATTGAAATTTCGTTGCATACAGCTCTCAAAGAGTCACCATGTCCAATATACACTACATAAACATGACAAAATAAAGAAATAAATATAAAATTATGCATATACCTACATATATTATATGACACAAACAACACAGTCTAGTTTGGATGTATACATGTACAAAGCGAGAAAAACGAATCTTGTGTGTTTACCAGATGGATGGCATAGGAAGCAAAGCTGTTACAGACTCTGGAAGTCCTGCTAGAAATACTTCGAAACGCCCTCTCAGAGGGGAGCAACAGAAACAGACCGTGAAGTGGGTGTGTGGGGTCTCTAACAATGTTTTGAGCTCTAAGCACATAGTGCTTATAAGCAGCATGCTGAATAATGCAAAGCGAGCTTCCTATAATCTTCTCCACTGTCCTTAGCACTCTCTATAGGGACTTTTAGGTATCTGAGGGTTACACAAGATCCATGCCCCACACTTTGCATTCCTGAATAAAATAACAAGCTGATAAATACTAATGTGTTTATATTCCGTGTGGCAATATTGTTTTTATAAGTTTCAGCAATTGGGACGTGCTGGAATTAGGATGCGGGTGACAGGGAAAGTCAGGCTGAGGATTGCTTGTCCTTCCATTCAGGCTCACTAGAATCCTTCCGAATACTCTCCATATTTCCCATGGAAACTTTGGCAAGAGAACAAGTCAAGGCTTCGCGCTGAGCTCAGCTGGCCCTAAATCCCAGGAATAAATCCTGGCACGATCTGGCTGCCCAACCAGCAGCTAAGAGAATTTTGGGCTAGAAAAGGACACTCCACAGCTGAATTCGCACAACTGACTAAATCTGTAAACTCCAGTTGAACCAAGTACAATTGCTGCATTCACATAATGTGTCTCTGTCCAAACCAAACACTTGTGGTTCAATGGGATAACACACACACACACACACACACACACACACACACACGCCCAAGGGCTAAGTTAATGGCCTGGATTCCCACAACAAAGCACCAAAAGGCAAAAAAACAAACGATGGCTGGAAACTAACCAAGGAGAGAAGCAACCTAGAATGAAGGAGAAACTTCCTAACAATGACAGCAATTAACCACTAGAACAGCTTGCCTTCGGAAGTTGTGGGCGCTCCATCACTGGGTTATTATGGGATAACTTATGGGATAAAGACACGGGTATAGGGTCTCCTGCTCAAGCAGGGGGTTGGACTAGATGACCCGCAAGGTCCCTTCCAACTCTGTTATTCTATGTTCTAACACATTGTTACCGTAGGTTCTCCCTCCTAATTTTAGTCCAGATGAGCAGGTTGTGGGAACCAGTCCATCTACAGCCAGAGAAAATGAAGGGGTTGTAATTATGGGATGAAGCCCGGGGAAGGGTCCCAGGGGCATCTGGTGGTCCCCAAGGTTCTTCCTTTCGGCAATGACCTACCTGCCTCCCTCCTCGCCAGGGACTGGCAGCTTTCCTTTACCAGTGAGTGGGGTGTGAGTAACTTGTGCTGCAAAATGTAGCTGTGCCAGCATCTTGTTTCCTCCACAGCAGTGGTCGCCAACCAGTGGGCCAGAGACCACTGATGGTCCATGAGAAAATGTTGGTGGTCCGCAGAGAAATGTCACCCCCAAAGCAATTAATCCAGACTGCGCGGGAACACAAGGTTGTGCCGCCCACATGGCCCGTGGGAACACAAGGCTTGCATTGTGAACAACACCAGATAGTGAGAGGAGTGGGTAAAGGGTGGAGGGGATGAACTTGCCCCACGTGCCCCAGGCACCTGGCCTGGCCATCGGGCTGCTTCTTTCCGCTTCTTTCTTCTTCTGCTTTTGGCTGCACGCAAGGAATGCAGCAAAAGTCTTTCTTGCTCTCCCCCAAACTCCGCCAGAAATTAGTCTTTGTACCCAAGAGGCATTGTGCTCCAAGAGGCCGCACCAGGAAAAAGACTCATGTCTGGTAGAGTTTGTGGGAGAGAAAGAAAGACTTCTGCTGCTTCTGCTGCTTTCCTTGCCTGAAGACAAAAGTCTCTCTCTCTCTCTCTCCCAGAGAACGGAGCTGGAGACGGTAACCTGCGATCCCAAATAAAGAATAATCGATCGGTAGGAAAACGGGGTGGGGGATTTTCCTGCAGACTTTTGGGGTGATTTTCCCAGGGTCTGCAGGATTTAAAATTATGAGTTTGGTGGTCCCTGAGGTCCAAAAGGTTGGAGACCTCCCCTGCTCCAGGGGAGAAGGAGGACAGGACCTCAGCTGACTCTCCTAAAAAGGAGAAAGGCCTGCCATCCACCTGGCCAGTGGCAGGACGGGGCAGTGTTGCTCCCACTGCCCCCTCGCACCAAACAGCCACAAGGAGTCAGGGATCCCCTCTGCCAATTAGCAAGCTTTAGTAAAAGGCAGGAAGACACTGAGCTCACCCAAACTTCTGCCTTTGAACAAAATGGGACCGTTGGAAAAAGGTGCCGCCGGGCCTGGTTTTTCGCTACCTTTGATGGATACACCCAGCTTGCCTCCAAAAATGCCCCCTGGAACTCAGAAAGGCTACAGAAGCCAACCTCCAGCGCATCGGAAACTTCTCCTCTCACAAGCCCTCCTGGCTCTGCTCCGGAATTGCTCCAATGGGGACTGACAGAGATGGGCAGCTGAATAGGGTTAGGGGTCCTCCGTGACTGGCAGCCGCACCTTCCATGCACTTGCCAAGCTGGCCCAAAACTGGCCCAGGAGAGGTGCGGAGGGGGGGGGGGACGGGGACGCAGCCCTGCAGGGCAAGGAGTGGGGCCTCAAGGCTTCTCTGGGTCATTGCTTGCCTAGCCCCAAACTGGCTGGCCACTGCAGGGGCTGACAATGGTCCCCCTGGCCTTGAAAGGAGCCCACCAGACCCTTCAGATTACAGATAACAGATAATCAGAGTTGGAAGGGACCTTGTAGATCATCTAGTCCAGGGGTAGGGAAACTTGGCTCTTTTATCACTTATGGACTTCAACTCCCAGAATTCCTGAGTGAGCCATAAAAGGTTCCCCATCCCTGACCTACTGGTTCTTCAGTTGTGGGGGAAATCGATTTTTGACTCGAATGGGACTATTTAATATACAAATGTAGAACATTTGTATATTTGTATATACATATTTGTACACTGCTCCAAAAAATAAAGGGAACACAAAAATAAGACATCCTAGATCTGAATGAATGACATATTCTTATTAAATACTTTGTTCATTACATAGTTGAATGTGTTGACAACAAAATCACACAAAAATTATCAATGGAAATCAAATTTAGCAACCCACGGAGGTCTGGATTTGGAGTTACACTCAAAATTAAAGTGAAAAAAAAACAACACTACAGGCTGATCCAACTTTGATGTAATATCCTTAAAACAAGTCAAAATGAGGCTCAGTAGTGTGTGTGGCCTCCACGTGCCTGTATGACCTCCCTACAATGCCTGGGCATGCTCCTGATGAGGTGGCGGATGGTCTCCTGAGGGATCTCCTCCCACACCTGGACTAAAGCATCCCCCAACTCCTGGACAGTCTGTGGTGCAACGTGGTGTTGGTGGATGGAGCGAGACATGATGTCCCAGATGTGCTCAATTGGATTCAGGTCTGGGGAACGGGTGGGCCAGTCCATAGCATCAATGCCTTTGTCTTGCAGGAACTGCTGACACACTCCAGCCACATGAGGTCTAGCATTGTCGTGCATTAGGAGGAACCCAGGGCCAACCGCACCAGCATATGGTCTCACAAGGGCTCTGAGGATCTCATCTCGGTACCTAATGGCACTCAGGCTACCTCTGGTGAGCACATGGAGGGCTGTGTGGCCCCCTAAAGAAATGCCACCCCACACCATTACTGACCCACTGCCAAACCGGTCATGCTGGAGGATGTTGCAGGCAGCAGAACATTCTCCACGACGTCTCCAGACCCTGTCACGTCTGTCACATGTGCTCAGTGTGAACCTGCTTTCATCTGTGAAGAGCACAGGGCGCCAGTGGCAAATTTGCCAATCTTGGTGTTCTCTGGCAAATGCCAAAAGTCCTGCACAGTGTTGGGCTGTAAGCACAACCCCCACCTGTGGACGTCGGGCCCTCATATCACCCTCATGGAGTCTGTTTCTGACCGTTTGAGCAGCCACATGCACATTTGTGGCCCTCTGGAGGTCATTTTGCAGGGCTCTGGCAGTGCTCCTCCTGTCCCTCCTTGCACAAAGGCGGAGGTAGCAGCCCTGATGCTGGGTTGTTGCCCTCCTACGGCCCCCTCCACGTCTCCTGATGTACTGGCCTGTCTCCTGGTAGCGCCTCCATGCTCTGGACACTACGCTGACAGACACAGCAAACCTTCTTGCCACAGCTCGCATTGATGTGCCATCCTGGATGAGCTGCACTACCTGAGCCACTTGTGTGGGTTGTAGACTCCATCTCATGCTACCACTAGAGTGAAAGCACCGCCAGCATTCAAAAGTGACCAAACCATCAGCCAGAAAGCATAGGAACTGAGAAGTGGTCTGTGGTCCCCACCTGCAGAACCACTCCTTTATTGGGGATGTCTTGCTAACTGCCTCTGCTTTCCACCTGTTGTCTATTCCATTTGCACAACAGCATGTGAAATTGATTGTCAATCAGTGCTGCTACCTAAGTGGACAGTTTGATTTCACAGAAGTGTGATTGACTTGGAGTTACATTGTGTTGTTTAAGTGTTCCCTTTATTTTTTTTTTGAGCAGTGTATATTATATATCCTACATTTGTGTATTAAACAGTCCCATTCGAGTCAAAAATTGATTTCCCCCACAACTGAAAAACCAGTAGGCCAGGGATGGAGAGCCTTTTATGGCTCACTCAGGAATTCTGGGAGTTGAAGTCCATAAGTGATAAAAGAGCCAAGTTTCCCTACCCCTCCTCTAGTCCAATCCCCTGCCCAAGCAGGAGATCCTACACCCGTGTTGGCAAACCTATGCCACACATGCTGGAAGTGGCACACAGAGCCATTTCCCCTGGCACGCAAGAGGTCGCCTGGAAGAGCCCCACTGCACATGTGTGTGCGCCGCCACCCGACAGCTGATTGTCAGGTATCTGGCGTGCATGCGCAGGGGGTGGAGGGGGGTGCGCGGGACATGCGCATGCATGCACAGAGGCACACGGCGCGCAAGGAGGAATTGTGCACACTTGCACAAACCCATGGGGGGGGTCATGCATGCATGCGCAGAGGGCGTGGGGGAACCAGCACATATTGCCTTCTGGGTGCTGGCAATTATCGGCACGGGAGCTGAAAAAGGTTAGCCACCACTGCCCTACACCATTTCTGACAGCCTGCTGAGCCAAGCCAGTCCTCTCCCCATCTCTGCCCCAAAGAGGAAAGGCCCGGAACGCAAACCTTTCATTTCCGAGCTTTCATTTTATTAGCCCGCCCCCTGGCTTGGCTCTCTGCCAAAGAGATGGTACAGCAGCTGCCAAATTGGCAGGAGCGGAAGACGCTCGTAGCCACAGCCGGGCTCCCCAACCAGCCCCATCGCACCTCCGCCCAACCTTAAGAGCCCAGCACGGGCCCCCTCGGCAGAAGCGCCAGGGAGGGGCGTTAAATGTTGGAGGAAGGGGGCTCCGCCCTCCTGGAGGGGCTGAGGGACACCCAGCAAGCCCGTGCAACCCAGAGTTTGAACCTCACATGCAGCTGCTCCTGCCTTCCACTGTCCCTCGGTGCCAAGGAAGGAGCAGCAGAGATGCCACCCGAGGACGGAGGGCCGGGGCGAGCCTGGCTGGCAGGGACACGAGTGGAGAAGGGGCCATCCGTCTTCCAGACAGAGGAAGAATCTGCAGGCTGGCCAGCAGAGGAGGGGAGGGGGAAGAGGAAGCGCAGGGGAGCCAGGAGGGGAGGGGGAGGGCAGGGCACTGGAAAGGTTTGTGCTCGTCATCACCTTCTCATTTGCTTTTATTCTTAGCGTCTGCATGGCGGAAGAGATGCCAGCTGACCCCACAAGCCTGGAGTTTCTTGAAAAGAGACAGAGAGAGAGATGGAGGCAGCTTCCAGAGAGCAGAGGTACCACAACACCCACCCCGTCCTCAAAGCCGGGAGCAGAGCTGCAGGGGGGCATGGCCAGAGAAGACCCCCCATTTGAAGGGCCCCATGATGGGCCCTTGGGAATTGCCCTCCCTCTGAGCACATGGCCTTCTCTTGCCACATCCCAAGTATGGAATGGAATGGAATGGAGTAGAATAGAGTAGAATAGAATAGAATAGAATAGAATAGAATAGAATAGAATAGAATAGAATAGAATAGAATAGAATAGAATAGAATAGAATAGAATAGAATAGGAGAAGGGAAGGGAAGGGAAGGGAAGGGAAGGGAAGGGAAGGGAAGGGAAGGGAAAAGAGGAGAGGAGGCAAGGGGAGGGGAGGGGAGGGGAGGGGAGGGAAGAGAAGAGAAGAGAAGAGAAGAGAAGAGAAGAGAAGAGAAGAGAAGAGAAGAGAAGAGAAGAGAAGAGAAGAGAAGAGCTTTATTGTCACTTTGAATATACAAAATTAAAATGAAATTTTGTTGCATACCGCTCTCAAAGTGTCACCACCTCCAGTATACACTACATAACCATGACGCACTAAATGAATAAATAAATAAGTGCAAAGTTACGTATAAACCCACAAATATTATTATTTGACACAGAGAAACAACACAGCCTAGTTCGGATATATTAATGTACATGGTGAGAAAAACAAATCCTGCAAGTTTACCAGATGGATAGTATAGGGAACAAAGCTGTTCCAGAATCTGGAAGTCCTGCTAAAAATACTTCAAAACCCCCTCCCAGAGAGAAGCAACAGAAAGAGACCGTGGAGTGGTTGTGTGGGGTCTCTCACAATGCTTCAAGCTCTAAACACAGAGCGCTTATGAGCAATGTCCTGAATAATAGGGAGCAAACTTTCTATAATCCATCTCCACTGTCCTCTCCACTCTCTGTAGGGGCTTTCTATCTGAGGCGCTGCTGCCACCAAACCAAACCAGATATGCTGTCCTCATCTGATGCAGGAAATGCAGATGCCGGTTTGCGCTCTTTACTAAGGATGACGTGTGGAGAGACCAATTCAGATGATCAGATTTCTTCTCTCCTCTATGGAAAAGTTTTTGTGGCATGGAAAACATGAGGCACTGCCTGGTGAAAAATCGGGCTGAACAAGACGCTCGGTGCCTGGATTAAGAGAGGGTCGCAAGGGAACTCGGAGCTGAAGAGGCCTGGAGGACCCATAGAAGGAAGCACAACCATGGAGAGACACGGTTGCCTTCTGCAAAATGCAGCACAGTGACCTGTTTTAAGGTCAAAAAGTCCAAGATGGCGGCGACAGTGGGGTTGGTTGAAATGATTTATATTAAAAAACAGGTAGTTGTTTTGATCAGACTTCAGGGGATCCTCGACCTGCGACCACAATTGAGTTCGAAACTTCTGTTGCAAAGTGAGACATTTGTTAAATGAATTTAGAGAGCTGTGAAAATATTTACAGAGCCCTCACATCCCGGACATAAACTGGTTCAACTCCTACCCCCAAAACGCCGCTATAGGGCACTGCACACCAGAACAACTAGATCAGAGGTCTCCAACCTTGGCCAGGAGACTTGTGGACTTCAACTCCCAGAATTCTCCAGCTCACAAGTCTTAAAGTGGCCAAGGTTGGAGACCTCTACTATATAATATTAACAAATCTAATTTATTATAATATATATTTTAATATATAACAAAGTATATTTGTACAGGGAAAAACAATGCATGCAGGGAAGAACTAACTGCAATCATCCCCAAGGACTGCAGATTCCTGGTTTCTTTGTAAATGCAGCTAGTCCTTATGGCTTAGTGCAGAGGTCTCCAACCGTGGCAACTTTAAGACTTGTGGACTTGAGCTATGCTGTCTGGAGAATTCTGGGAGTTGAAGTCTTAAAGTTGCCAAGGTTGGAGACCTGAACTAGACATAAGAACAATTTTCTGCGAAAGCCATCACTCTGCTAAACAAATAATCCCCTATTTACAAAGTCTGCACTACTATTACTATTAATTTTCTCATCATTCCTTATCACCCATCCCCTCCCGCTTATGACTGTATGACTGTAACTTTGTCGCTTGTATCCTTACGATTTTTATTGACTGTTTCCTAGTATGATTTGATTGCTTATTGTACCCCATGACTATCATTAAGTGTTGCACCTGATGATTCTTGACTCTTGACAAATGTGTCTTTTCTTTTATGTACACTGAGAGCATTTGCATCAAGACAAATTACTTGTGTGTCCAATCACACTTGGTCAATAAAAAATTCTATTACGACCTTTCTTGCTAAGTGAATCACTGCACTTGTTAAGCTAGTAACCTGGTTGTAAAGCGAATCTGGCTTCCCCATTGACTTCGCTCATCAGAAGGTCACAAAAGGGGATCACTTGACCCCCTGGGACAGTGCAACCATCATAAATATGAGCCGGTTGCCAAGTGCCTGAATTTCAATCACGTAACCATGGGGATGCTGCAACGGTCATGTGAAAAACAGTCGTAAAGTTGCCAAGTTTGAGGGTCCCTGTGCTACCAGATGCCATGCTGGTTTTCCTTGCACAAGCCCCCTCCTCAAACCACGTCTTTCTCCCTGCAAAACCGCTTCACACTGACTCGAGCTTGCCCCAGTTCCTACATAACGCCAAGCCCTTGTTCACTCTTGCTTCGTTTCTGCTTTTGCACTTGGTGAAAACAGTCACGGCAGCTGAGTGTTACAACCAACCAGGTTCTTTGCACTTCAGTCATCAACAGTGAGGGACATTTAACCACTTTTGGGGATGAAGTCACAATTTCAAAAGATCAGAAAACTGTGCTGGGGAGGTAAGACCCTGGGGAGTGTTCTCAACCTTGTAAGATACCTGGACTTCCAACTCCCAGAATTCCCCAGCCAGCTTTGCTTGAAGTAGCTAAGGTTGTGCAGTGGTGACAGGCAGCCAGATGTTTGCATCTCTGCATGCATGTGTGCATCTATGCATGTGCCAGGCCTTTGAGCAACCCAAGAAGGGAAGCCAAGGCATGCTACGCTATCATCTGCCTAAAACCTATTCAGCCTGACAACAGTTATGAAAGCAGCCATGAAAGCCAGTTTGGTTCCATCAACTGGTGGATTTGCTAAAATTCAGGTCTAATGGAAGAGAAGGTGAATGAGGCTACCTGTTTTCCCCACCCCACACCTCTCTCACACACACAGGGTGGCAGGGAGAGAGGGAGAGAAAGAGGGAGAGGAGAGAGAGAGAGAGAATGAGAGAGGGGAGGGAGAGGGGGAGGGAGGGAGAATGAGAGAGGGAAGGGAGGGGGAGAGAGGGGAGAATGAGAGGGAGAGGGAGGAGAGAGAGGGGAGAGAGGGGGAGAGAATGAGAGGGGGGGAGGGAGGGAGAGAATGAGAGAGAGAGAGAGAGGAGGGGAGGGAGGGAGAGAATGAGAGAGGGGAGGAGAGGGGGGGAGAGAGAAGGGAGAAGAGAAAGAAAGAGAGAGAGAGAGAGAGAGAGAGAGAGAGAGGGAGAGAGAGAGAGAGAGAGAGAGAGAGAGAGAGAGAGAGAGAGAGAGAGAGAGAGATATGAGCATTTAACTGTCACCCCCAACCTGGTTCCTTTTGGGTGGTACCAAGCCAAGTCCCCCGCCTGGGCTGACTCAGAGTTCCCAGTTGGTAGCCCACCCTCCCTGCAGAGCCCCCAACCTTTCTGTCCCTTGTGCTTCCAGCCCACCTGCCACTCAAACCTCCCCCCGTCCTCCAGGCCTGGAAGTTCTCCGCCTCATCGCCACAGGCATCCCGTTCTGCAATCGGGGTAGGGGAGACCTGAAACGGAGTGTGCCTGTGTGCATGTAACAATCAGGGAATGGGGGGTTTAGCAAACGGACAGGCGAGCTTGTCTCAAAGGTGCTTTTTTTCCTTCTTCAAAAAACAACCAGACATTTTTTCCCCCTTGAGGAGCAAGAAGGCGTTTCGCTTCTCTTCAAAGAAGCTTCATCAGTTCTGATGGCAGGGGATGGAAGAATCATATTTCTTTGCAGTCATCTGGTCGTTAGCATTCTCCCTGAGAGCCCTTGAGGCCACTTGGGGGATTTATCTGGGCCCTCAAGGTCACCTGAATGAGGGCGCAATAGGTTGTGGGGGCTTCTTGGAACTCCTGCAAGGGCTGCGTTGTAGACAGGAGAGAGGTGGTGTCAATTCCCCTCGCCCCCCGTTGAGGGAGGGGTGTTCCATTCTGACATAGATGGACTCTTTGAACCCTTTCAAACCAACGGTCCTCTCTGTCCAAAAGGTGGATTTTGCTGCCTTCAAAAGTGTGGACTTTGCCTTTCAAATGCAGGTGGACCGCTGAATCCTGTCTTGGGGGGTTTGATCTCCTATGTTGTGCCATGCGATTGTGGTTGTTTTGTTTCAACAATCTACAGTGTATATGTGGGGAAGAGCGCTCAGCAAGAGGGCCCCCTCTAGTGAAGAGAAGGACCAGGGGAGACGTGATAGCATCTTCCAATATTTGAGGGCTGCCACAGAGAGGAGAAAGGGGTCAAGCTGTTTCCCAAGCCACCTGAAGGCCAGACAAGGAATAATGGATGGAAACTGAACAAGGAGAGATTCAACCTGGAAATAAGGAGGAATTTTCTGACAATGAGAACAATCAACCCATGGAACAGAAGTTGCCTTCAGAAGTTGTGGGACCTTCATCCCTGGAAGCTTTCAAGAAGAGACTGGACTGCCATTTGTCAGAAATGGAATGGTGTAGGGCCGTGATGGCGAACCTATGGCACGCATGCTACAGGTGGCATGCAGAGCCATTTGTGCCAGCACGCGAGCCACAGGCAAACTTACCTCACTGCGCATGTGCGCACCTCACAGCTAATTTTGGCCCATTTGAGGCCTTTTACAGCCTCCCAGAGGCTTGAGGAAGGCCTCTGAGGGCTTTGCAGGCCGAAAAATAGGCCTGTTTTGTCACTTCCTGTATTTCTGGAAATACCAGAAGTGATGAAATGGGCCCATTTTTCGGCCTGCAAAGCCTGCAGAGGCCTTCCTCAAGCCTCTGGAAGGCCAAAAAAAAAGCCTCAAATGGGCCAAAAATCAGCCGTGAGGTGCAGTGCAAGTAAGGGGGCGGGGGAAGGATTGCGCACACATGCGCAGGGGGCGTGGGAGGGCTGTGCATATTGCCTTCTGGGTGCTGGTACGTGAGTGCGCACGCCAAAGCGCACGCCCAATTTTGGGCACAGGAGCCCAAAAAGGTTAGCCACCACTCGTGTAGGGTCTCCTGCTTGAGTGGGGGTTGGACTAGATGACTTGTCTTGTCTCAGGCTTTGCCAGCACATGACCTACAAGGTCCCTTCTGACTCTGTTAATCAAGCTTCTAGAATGAGAAGCGAAATATCTTTGAGGAAAAACAAAAAAAGTCCGTTGCCTTTTGAAGAAAAAAAAGCACCTTTGAGACAACTATGATCCTGAGGACTGAGAATCTCCTCAGGTGGACAGGCCAGCTGTTGCACTACAACAAGGAAGCCTCCCGAAACCTCCCTTCCTGCCGCCTCTTCTCCGCTAACTCCGAATCCGACCTGGGAATGTCTGATCAACATTCACGCTGGTGAAGGAAAGGCGGGGTGGGTGGGTGGGAGGGCAATCACCAGGGTTTTAAGTACGGAAAGGAAGGAAAGCGCAGATAAGAAGCGTGCAAGTAATAGATTATTATGCAGAAACTTTAATTCCCTAGGAGCAGCTACTAATTATCTGGCATTTACAACTCAAAGAGGCTTTTTAAAAACCCAATCTGGGACGTCAATTCCCTGGCGAGGTGCCCCTTCCCGCCTGCCTTTGTTCCAAGCGACACTGCCAACTCCATGCACGCCACACGGCATCCACGCATGCAGTGGGACCAGACAGGGTGGGCGAGAAGCGTGTGATGCCAACAGTCGGCCCACATGCTGGAAGATGGTTTAATTCTATCTAGGAACACAGTCTTACGAACGCAGCCAATCTGAATCCTGGGTTAGTTTCACAACCATCCTGCAAGGTAGGTTCTGCGAAGTGGCATAATATTTCCAGGTCGACCCTTGCATTCGCTTGGCTGCCAAACGGACATCTGATGGCCATGGGTTAGACAAGGCCTTTTTTCTGGTTTAATTAAAGCTTTGTCATTTTCTCAAGAATATATTGAGATGGGTGGCTATAGGAATCAAATCAAATCAGTAAAAATCTATCTATCTATCTATCTATCTATCTATCTATCTATCTATCTATCTATCTATCTATCTATCTATCTATCTATCTATCTATGCGAAATACCATTCATGCATCATCACAAAATCTCTAGAACCGTAAAACCTACAAACTTGAAATTTGGCACGTAGGTTCCTCTTGGCTTCTAGGTGTTTACTAAGAAAGGGTTTTTCAAAATGACCATCAGAGCATTAGGATTTCCTATATTATTATTAATAACACGCTCTGATGCTAAGGAGTTCTACTCTCCCTCCCCACCTGAAAAGAAATCTGTTCCAAAATGCAAAACACAACCAGAGGAGAGGAGTTTCCATTTTAGTTTCACAGCACCAAGCAGCTTTAGTACAGAATAGTTGAGCTAAGCCACATCCAGGCTCCTTGCTGTCACCTTCTTGCTCACACAACAAATACTATTTCAGTTTCCAAACAGCCCTCAACCCTCTCACACACTGACAGGACAATACTGATGGATGCTGGAAGGCAGATTTTTCCCTCTTATTTTCCTCCCCCAAAACTAAGCCCAACCACATAGTTTCGTAGCAAAGCACGTGGGTATCCAGTTAGTAAGTATACAAGTCATTAAAACACTTCCCAAAGCTAGAACGAAGCAACAATTTCTTGACTTAGGACAATATTTTTCAGCTCTGACAACCTAAAGATATCTGGACTTCACTCCCAGAATTCCCCAGGGGGGATTCTAGGAGTTGAAGTCTGCACATCCTCGACTAAAAACCCTGCCTTAGGGTAAAGGTTTTCCTGCATCTTGTCTCCACTGTCCTAGTAAACAGGGAGTGGCATGGCTAGCTGGGGAATTCTGGGAGTTGAAGTCCACACATTTTCAAATGGCCACGTTTGAGAAGCTTGCTTAGGAAATTCCTTCTTTCATGAGAATTGTACTAAAAAGATTAATATCAGTTTCTACAATTAGCTGAAAAGATTAATGTATTTGAAATAATAAATGGCTTAGAAGGTAAAGGAAAGAATACCATGTGGAATCTAACCTAAAATGGATATGATATGTAGTGTTTAAGATGATTATATTATGGTAATTTTTAATATGAGTTAAAGGGGAGAAAACTGAATGGTGTATAAAAGGGTGGTGCATTCAAATGGGCAATTAAGGGGGAAATGTTTGGAATTACTAAAACTAAGATAGAATTTACTGAATAATGACATAAGAGTATGTGATGAAATTGCAAATATGACAGACAAAAATTTAAAAGCATAATGAACATAGATTAAGAAATAAGAATTTAAAGATTTAAATAGATTATATAAAAGATTATATAAAAAAGATATGAGTATAATTAAAGAAAAACTGAATAAGTTAAGATATGAATTGAAAATGGATAAAATAAGTGTGAAAAATATAAGAATATTTGTGAAAATGTACAGAAAATGGAAAATGTAATGATATGATAAGAAACTGAATATGAAAAATAAATATGTAATTATGGTCATGTTTGTATGGAAATGTAAAAACCTGAAACCACATGGTTCAACAAAAGAGATGTTTGTAAAGATAAAAATAAAAAACGTTTTACAAAAAAAAGGAAATTCCTTCTTTCAAAGAGCAGCCATGCCAGAGACCTGAGAGGTTGCCCAGAACAATCTATTTTTTCATGCTTATCAGTTGGGTTAAAAAGGGTTGGGGGCTTCCAGTCTTGAGTTTTGATGAAAGAGAAGATCCCTCCAAGCCATCTTCAGTTGGCTGATCTAGCAGACAACCCACCCAAAGCGTCAGTGAAAAGAGTAGCCATATCAGGAAACATCTTAAAGGGGTTCAATTTATGTATGTATGTATGTATGTATGTATGTATGTATGTATGTATTTACTTACTTACTTACTTACTTACTTACTTAATTTATTTGTCCACTTACAAGATAATAGATATAAGTATAAACATGAGCAAGAATACAGGAAATAGGTATGAATAAATGGGGACAATAGGACAGGGACGATTGGTACAATGGTGCGCTTATGCACACCCCTTACATACCTCTACACAGGTGTAGAGCTAGTGCTTTATAAATGCAAAGGAAAGGTGTGAAAATTTCAGCCCCATCCATCCACCAGCTTTGAACGCATTTAGGAATCTTGTGGCAATTTCACACTGCACAATTAAACATTCCCAGTATGGAATGTCAGTGGGATGGCTTTCCTCAAAGAAGTTGTAGGTGTTCCATCACTGGAGGTTTTTATTTATTTATTTTTATTTGATTTATTTGATTTATCAATCGCTTAGAAGATAGTAGGTATAAGTATAAACATGAGTAAGAATACATGATATAGGTGCAAATAATTGGGGACAATAGGACAGGGACGGGAGGCACGATGGTGCGCTTATACAGCCCCCTTCCAGACCTCTTAGGAATGGGGTGAGGTCAATAGTGGTTAGTTTGAGGTTAAAGGAGTGGGGGTTAGAGGATGGAACAACAGAGTCAGGTAGTGCGTTCCAGGCAGTGACCACTCTGTTGCTAAAGTTGTACTTTCTGCAATCGAGTTTGAAGTGGTTTACATTGAGTTTGTATCTGTTGTGTGCTCTTGTATTGTTGTGGTTGAAGCTGAAGTAGTCATTGACTGGTAGGACATTGTAGCAGATAATTTTGTGTGCTACACTTAAGTCTAACTGTAGGCGGCATAGTTCTAGGTTGTCCAAGCCCAAAATCTCAAGCCTGGTGATGTAGGATGTATTCTGTTACGAGCAGAGGAGTGTAGTACTCTTCTCGTGAAATACTTCTGGACTCGCTCAATTGTATT